>NC_141693.1:890899944-891059944 GCF_964263255.1 Lissotriton vulgaris | reverse complement strand
CCGCCTTCCTCAGCGCCCATCACCAGAATAACAGCCACGGTGAGAGTGTGTGTCCTGCCTCCTTTGATGCTGTGAGCACGGGTCCGCTCCTCCCCCCTGCAAATGGAGCTCACCTGTTGCAGATCGTGTAAGTACTCCGAACTACAACTCCCAGAGAGCCCAGGTATGTCAGCAATCCGAGTTGGTGGAAATTGGGGGAGAGAGTAGATTGATGTGACCCTCTGTCACGGGACCCACAAGGAGCAAGACGCGGTGAAACACCAGTCTGTTCTGAGATCATGCAGCCCCTCCTCGAGTCCCCTCGTACTGTCACAGCCTCTGCCTCCAAAATGTCCAAAATGCGGGGGCTATATAAGTTTCCCATGTCAGCCCCCTTTTCAGGCTGACTCGGGACCAATACCAAGGTCCAGTCCTCGGCGGCACCTCTCTCCCTGGTCCGTTTGATCGGTTCTGGCGCTTAGGTTCAGTTCGGGAGAGTGTGGTGCTCTTGTGTATATATATATATAAAATTTGCAGTGGGGAGTGTGCCGAGCCGGGAAGCGCCAGGAACTTTCAATTTGTGCGCTTACCCGCTCGTATTTTCGGTATCAAGTATCAACACACCACAACGAGCCATAAATAAATATGTCCGCCGACGTACTGAAACGCAGGGAGGAGGATGCGGGCCACATGTTTGTGGAGAACCCTGAGGGTACAACAACCATGCCGACAACAACTGGGGGTGCCACGGGTGGCACCGACAATACAAACATTAAAGAGACTTTCCGTAAGTTAGAACGACTGATGAAGAAAGAGCAGTCGAAGTGGTGGGAGCACACTTCCCTCACAAAATACCTCGATGTCAAGCGTGTACCACGGGGACTAAGGAGCACCCTAGCCCCGAGCTACGAAAATCCGGACCCGGCAATGCTGGCCGAGTGGGCGGATACGAATTTGGAGTATTCTGCCCGCCTGATGGCAATTCTGGCTAAATACGCTGACAGCGATAGAAGAAAGCTACAATTGGAAATTGAGACAGTGGAAGCTGACCTGTTGACAATCGGAGTAACTGAACAAAGTAAAAAACTACGTGAAGAAATGATGACAAGGCTGGCCAAAGAAGAGGAAATAATTAAAAAACGCAAGGCCTTCAAATTCGAGAGAGATAGGCTGGACTACCTCCACGGCCAAATCTTTACTTTCGCACGCCGCTTTGACAATATAAAAGCGCAAGTGGGCAAAAACAACCCCAAGACAAGACAAGAGGCAACAGCATCAGCCTCATCCACAGACCTGAGCTCAGCGGCAGAGAGCGACTCGGATAACGAACAAAGGAGGAGAAAAAACTTGCAGGAGGGGTTTACAAAGTTATCTCCGGCACAAGAGGTAAACTGCCTCTGCGAGAGCCGTCGAGATACTCTCAGGTCGAAATCGAAGGTAAACCCCCAACCAAACGTCAGAGGGCAAACTTCAAACGCTCCCAACGCCGGCAATGTAACGAGAGGAAACGCGGCAGGGGGAAAGAGGGGAAATCGCGGGAAAGGAGGGAGCTGGAACAGGTTTCAAAATCAACCATCAACATCGGCAACACAATCATAAACCTGACAGACATTGTCCTAAGCGAGCAAGAAAAACAAATATTATGCTTAGGCTTGTCTTACTGCCCCCCCAGTAATATGAACTATGCAAATACCAGAATGGATACCTACCGCTTCATTAGAAAGCTCAAATTGAGCAAATACCACCGTACACATCCGTACAAGCAACGTAACATTCCTGCGGCAACCAGCCCAACACTCCTCTCAACGGAAGCGGATACAACTTTTAATGAGTTATGGAATTTGCAACAAGAGGGGCTACAAAACACGCAGTTCCAACAAACTGAAAGGGAAGATATTGAAATCCAAACACCTACACCTTTCAGAAGGAAGTCAACTTTCTTTCCCATTATGACCCATGACAATATTGACCTCTACCAAGACCTTGTCATCAGAGACTTGAAACATCTATACACGGCTACAAACAAAAAACATGTTTTTCTCAGCCGCCAGAATCAACGCTATAACAGTCTGGTAAGAAAATTGAGGGCAGACAAAAACATTATTGTAAAACAGGCAGACAAAGGGGGTAACATCGTTTTGTGGCATCGGGAGGATTATATTAAAGAAGCAGAATCACAGTTAAATGATCTGGACTGCTATAGAAAAAGCAACCTCACTGTCATTAAAGCCGCCTGGTCTGATTTGAATGCCAAACTTGTAGCCTGGAAAAGCGCAGGATTAATTTCCAATGATGAATTCAAATTCCTCAGGAAAGATTGTCCGGTTATTCCAACCCTATATTTGTTGCCGAAAGTACATAAGAACCCTTGTGCACCACCAGGTAGGCCCATACTTTCGGCAATCAACAGTGCAACAGAAAACATTTCCAAATATATAGATTTCTTCTTGAAGGAATGGGTTTTAACTCTACCATCATATGTCAAAGACACTACCGATTTTATCTGCAAACTGAATAATCTGACCTGGAAGGATGATTACATTCTAATGACTCTGGACGTCACCGCCCTATATACTTCCATCAAACATCGGGATGGAATGAAGGCAGCGGAGTATTACCTGTCTAAACGACCAGAGAACTGTGCCAGCCACAATCGCATGCTTTTGGACATGCTGAAACTCTGCCTAGAACAAAACTTCTTCCTGTTCAATGGGCAGGCATACCAGCAGATGAGAGGGGTCGCAATGGGGGCATGTTTCTCCCCTAGTTTTGCATGCCTCCATATGGGGCTCTGGGAGGAGCGGGTACTGATGGGCACATTTAGGGACATCATAAAAACACATGTACCATTGTATCTCCGCTACATTGACGACCTCTTTGTGGTCTGGAAGGGTGAAAAATCAGATGCTGAGCGATTTGTGGGACAATTAAATGCTAACTCATTTAACCTACATTTCACTCATCATGTTGATAAAACAACGGTGAATTTCCTTGATGTTCAGATATTTGTTGAGAACCATAAAATACAAACCAGGTTACATAGGAAAGACACAGCTGGCAACACAGTGCTCCACGCCACTAGTCAGCACCCTCGCCACCTAATCAATAGCATCCCCTATGGGGAGATGCTAAGGATGAAAAGAATTTGCAGTACGGAATCTGATTTCCAAGTGGCCCAACAGGAGTGCAAGAAACGTTTTCTTGAGAGGGGCTACAGTAATAGGATCCTTGAAACGGCAATAAGAAAAACTAATTCCGTTACTAGAGAGGAAATACTAACACCTAGGAGTAAAGACCCCACTGTAAACCCAGCTGACACTCACGTGAACTCTAGGGTCATAGTTCCCTACTGCCAACAACATGCTTCCATCAAAAAGATCTTTTCTAAAAATTGGACCTTGATAAGGGGGGACCCTGTAATTGGAGATGATGTTTCGCTCAGACCGGAGATCACCTTCCGAAAATCCCCCTCAATGGCAAATGCTCTGACTAGCAGCCTTTTGGAGCCTGTCATTTCAGGCACATGGGAAGCTCTTAGTACGGGCTTCAAAAAATGTGCTTTTTGTAAAGCTTGCAAAATCGGAGTGAACAAAACGCATTACACCAGTCCCTTTCGCGACAATCCCATTCCTATCACAAAAAGACTTACGTGCAAAATGGAGTTTGTCGTCTATGTGCTACAATGCCCATGTGGCTTGAGTTATGTTGGCAGTACTCGGCCAGCAGCACATAAGCGGATTCTCCAACACATCAGGGCTATAGGTAGCAAGGATCAGGCATACCCGGTGGCACGCCACTTTGAAGCTGTGCACAACAGTGACTCTAGCTATCTACAATATTATCTGGTAGATACAGTGATGCCGCTCAAACGGGGGGGTGACAGAGAAGGCAGATTGCGCCTACTCGAGACAAGGTATATTCTTGAAATGAATACTAAGAGTCCAAATGGATTAAATGATCGTGAAGATCTGTATACCTGTCTCAGGGATACGTAAAGTCTCTCCAATAGATTTTCAAATTGTCCCCGTACCTGTGCATTTGAGCATATCCTACACATTCCCGTCCTGATTACTTTTCTTACAATTGTTGGTGGCCTCCCGGTTTATTCCCAGTTGAAGCAGGCTTTATACACATAGTATACATTACTATATATATTGGTACTGACAGTACACATGATTAATTGGCACACATTTGTGCTTCTTTTCTCTCAGGGCATCCTGCAAATCTCCTTTTTCTGTGAAATACCTTTATTCATTATTCTTATTATATGTATTTTAATGGTCTATGCAAACACGAGCACTTTTTCTTACTTTCTTTATTATAATTTTGGGATCTCACAGCTGCACACTAGGGTCGCACACACTGTTTGGAAGGAGGTTACTTTAAAGAAAGTGCTTTTAAACCTTGGTTCAGTAGTAACGGCACATGATTTTTGAGGTAAATTAGCTAATTTGAACCATTACCAACCACAATGATATTACATGTTATTTAACAACATAGGAATGCATAGGAATTCTAAGGTCCTATTTGAAATGGGTAATTTGTCCTTCGTGTAAATTTGTAAATATGGAATTAATGTGTACATATATGAATTACAGAACGTCGTGTACATATATGAATTATAGAACATAGCAAAATATATTTTGTGATATTTCCATTTTGGAGCACTGTTATATAGACTATGAGATTGTATATAAGAGTGTAAAATATTAGCGTGTACATAGTAACATTTTTTGATAAGAGGTGGTAACCCATTACTTTTATATTTGCTCCTGCAATGATTTGTGGTTGGAGATCAATTGCTTCTTTTTATGTATGATGTTGATAACAATACGTATTTTATGCCGTGACAGAGAAATGACTGAACTTTGATAATGTTGGGCACTTGCCCTCAATTGTGCGAAATTGAAATTTTGAAAGTTTACAAATGCACCTTTCACTTTAAGCGCGTAGCCGCTCCCATGCACTGATGTATTTAAGCCCCTTGTTGATTTCAATGTACGTCATGTGATCAAGCCTCGTTGGAGGTGAAACGCGTTATGGCGGATGGCTGGTGAAACACTTTGAATAAATCACCGAAAATTTGCACCTAATCTGGGCTCACTCTCGTTATTCTATTTGACTGGAGAAAAGAATAGCGTTTCGTTCATATATATATATATATATATATATATATATATATATATATATATATATATATATATATATATATATATATATATATATATATATATATATATATATATATATATGTATATATATATATATATGACACCAAACAAACTCCACTTTGCTGGGGGCCCCCAATCTTGCAGGGCGGGCTCTTGGGCCAGGAATGGAGATCCTGGAAATTGCAGTTCTGCTACTAAAAGGAAAAGAGCCCAACATCGACTTGCTGACAAGTTGACTTTATTCGTCATGAAATGCAGAGAAATATATATATATATATATATATATATATATATATATATATATATATATATATATATATATATATATATATATATATATATATATATATATTGGCAATTATTATCTTTGGAATGTCCTATATATGTAATGACTGGGAAGAGGATCACTGACAAGGGTAATGATTCCATTACTCTCCAGTAAACTTAATTACTGTGCGCCAAAGTGCACTTTGTCCCAGTCCAAAACCCTCCCTCTCTCCCAGGCTAATATAGCACCCACAACACAAGTAGCTTGTTAATATGTAGTTCGGGGAGGAGGGGTCCTTTACACTGTGTACTGACATAGTAGAAGGATTTTAAATAGAAGGAGTAAAAGTGTTTGTAAATGGAGGTGTCTGGTGATGGGACCACCTTGATATGTAATGACTGGAACAAAGAGCACTTTGACTCAGGGTAATGAAGTTTACCAGTGTTGACACTATCTTATCAGATAATCTAAAGATAATCAGGCACATGCATCAAGAAAAGCTTTTCCGAGTCCTTAATTGCGATTATTAAGGAATTGCAATTAAGGACTTTCAAAAGCCCTTGCATGTAGGAATCGCTATTGAAATAGCGATCCTAAACATTCCTTAATTGCGACTCGCAAATTGCGAGTCGCAATTAAGGAATGCTTCCCATTCATTCCTATGGGTCTACAGTAGCAATAGGTACTCGTAAATTGCACATGCAATTTCAAGGGTGCAAAGGTGTCCGAAGGACACCCTGTTGCACCCCTGAAATTGCTCTGTGCACAAAGGTTGTGCACACACGTGCTCCAAGGGCATGGGTGTGTGTAACCTACAACTTTGAAAAATACACTTCAGTGCATTTTTCAAAGTTTTTGCAAATTCCATCATGTTCAACTTTACGGTAATTTGCGTCCCCTAACAGCGAAATCGCTATTTCAAAATGGTTCTTGGATTGCATTTAAGGAATCGCAAATTGCAATTCCTTAAATGCAATCTCAATCTGAGAAATCGCAAGCGAGTGCCTTGAGCCCTTATGCATCGCAAATGCCCTTTTTGCGGGAGCAAACGGACGATTTCTGCGAATTGCATCGTTTGCGCTTGCAAAAATGGTTGTTGCATGTGCCTGTGTAGCATCGGAGCAGTGTGGCCTCAAGAATGTAGGAGGAACTGTGCCCCTGAATAGATTAGGATTGTCAATTAATCAACCAATTTAGGGCCCAATGTATATGTTGGTGGGAAGGGAACTCTGTTGCGTCCGTGACAGAGTTCCTTCCCCACCAACATTGTGGTCTGCCTGCCCGATTGATATGTGTGTGAGACTACTCTGTCTCCGCCGTGGCCAAACTTCTCTGATGTTCCTTTCTGCCCAGAGCCCAGATTTAGATGGTCAGACATGCAGTCATTTTTTACTGACTTTCACAAGCCAGGCAAAACCGGGCAGTGAGCGACAATAAAATCATAATAATGCCCCCCAAGGGAGAAGACTCCCATGGTGAAGGGAGCATTACTGTCTTTCTGTACAAAACAAAAACTCTGTGCTGTAGGGCTGTGTCCTGCTGATGCAACCCCATAGCACAGAGTAAAATGCATTGACAGGAACCGCTGTGACTGCGGTTTCTGCCATTGCTCTCATAAATGACCACCTGGTTGGCAGTCATTTATAAATAAGGAAGGCGGCCCCTCCATTCTGGGTACGGAGTAATTCACTCTGTCCCCATGGCGGAACGACGGGCCATCAGCCCTGATATAACTTAGGGCCATAGTCAGTTATAAGCCATCTTAAGTCAGGAAAGGTTAGGAACCATGAAGGTTTATTTAACAGGATCAAATTACTTCAGAAGTCAGAAATTTGATGAATCTATTAAATAAACACGGAATTGCCATTCTAAGTACGGGTGAGATTGGTATGGGTGTGCACTCTAACAATCAGACAGCCTACTCTAGCTCACCTACAAAATGAGCCTTCGTGTATTGCAACATACACAATAAAAATCATCATGTGGTGAACAAAGAAATACATAGCTTCAGCAAATCAAAATGCAGATTAAAATGCAACAATATATAATACCATCCCGTAAATGAATAATAATTAGTCCGCATTTGCCCTGTCATCAAATGTGACAATACAAAACTTGTTACTCTTAAACAATGACAGACATATTGAATGAATAGGCTTATTGAACTTCATGCAAGACAAGCTGGATGAACCTTCAACAGCAACATTTTGAGAGCTTACAAAGTATCACATCTCATTATGAAAGGAGATGACAGAATCACAATACATATTTAATTTAATAATGTTTCTGTGACATTTTGCTGTATGTGGAGGCAGTAAAAATAAAAACAAGACTGCATATTGAATTTAAAAATGGAGTCAGGACCTGGTCTGGCCAATTTAAGCAACCATGGTTCTGTTAAGTGCAACAAGTTCCTTTCAAACACAAATTATTCATGCCACTAAATAGTCATTAATTATTAATTAGAAATATTGCTCTAACACCGGTAAGTAATGAAATCATGTACTCAAGAGCAAAGTCATGGGTAAAAGCGGAGACACCCTAGTGAGAGAAGAATGTGATGAGAGAGATGTTATGGGAGGCCATCGCCTCATGCAGGGGAGGGATACCAAAGGCGCTTCTTTTATGGATGCCTGTTTCTCAAAGTATATGCTGGAATTCTCCAGTCCTGTCCTAGAGTTTCTCTTTTCTAGTTTCAGAAATATACAACACTTTTTTATTGGCCCGCACATGGTTCAGTCAGCGCAAAAACATATTCTAAAATTCAACTCATGGGGTACCCAGCTGCTAGGATCGGCAGGGACATCTTAAGGATTTTGGGGGCCCAGGCCGATTGTATTTTGGGGGTCCCTGTTCGGAAAACTTTTGAATTTAAAACCCAGTTTCAGCTCCTTCATTCCCTCTTTGGCTAGAACACTGATGGTGCACAGGCATAGACGTTGATAATTCTGAAGTTGTTACATCTAATGTTCATTGAAAGTGATGCGTGTTTTCAATATTGTAAAACAGATGCAGCTCACGAATATTACTGCAAATAATCTCTGTGACACTTTCCATTTTCTATATGCGAGGTCCTGTTTTGATCTAAAAGAAACTTCATTTATGGATGGTGTATGAAACATAAACACAACATTTCTCTGCAAAATGTGTGTAATAGTCTTACACAAATCAAGCACATCACAAATAAATGAAAGAGAAAAGTGTTTAAAACAATCAGTTGAAGAATTATTCAAGGTCATCAGGACAAACCTCCGCAGATCAGAGCTGGCTCTGTCAGGGGACCCCTGAAAGGCTGGGGCCCTGGGCAAGAGCCCACTTCGCCCATGCCTTAAAACCCGATATTGACTTTGGTGCTCCCCGACTGAAGCCGTTACTATTTGAGTTTGTCTGAGTTTGATACCAAATGCTGAAACATTCTTGTAAGAATGACAGACAAGTGTTGTCATTTCAAAGCTTTATATAAAGAATTAATAGGCAGATTAGATAAATGTGCTATAAGTGAATTAAGCAGTAAAGCATGCAAATTGTAAGTTCAAAGAACTCAGTACAATTCTATTTGAAATCTGGCATAGATTTGCCTTCTAAAGGTGGGGAAAAATGTAGTTCTCAATACAGAAATCAATGTGTCCTTTTATAGGACTTTTGACAAAGACATTCATACGAGTACATGGTCCCCAGGATATGCACCAATAGGGATGAGCAAGAAGAACATTTTTACTACAGAGTACCTTTGAAGATTCTCTCATGGTAGTAAGACATTGAATTTTAATCATTCTCAAAGTCTACTCAAGCAATTCAATTGATACATTGTATAGCAATAGCCTGAGACAGGTGAAATGTCATTGGTTAGGTAAAATGACAGAAAGTCTCTGGGAACACTCACTATTTATTAATGTGGACCCTAGCAATACTTTATGTAAAACACGAAGACCAGAAATAGTCATCATAGGATATATTGTGACATCAGTGCAAGATGGAGGACCTTGTAAACACGATAAATGTTAGCGTAAGCTCAGGTTACAAAGTGTGTATTAAAGAAGAAAATGACTCCCACAACCACCCCCCATGATTTCTAAATCATCACTTCATTTTCTTTTATTACAAAACATAATTCTTTAACTTTGGGTTCTTCTTCTTTAGATTCTCCCAGGTCCTACAAGGAGACGTAGAGTTCGCTTTGTATTTCTTCCACTCTTACATCAAGCCTCTTCCTTTTTCCCTCTCATTGTAGGCAGCTTTTTATACCCACAATCCATACCCTCCTGTGATGAAATTGATTTGCAATATTTCAAGGAAATAAGCCCACATGCCATGCCAATTGCATTATCAGAAGATAGGTTAGAAGCAATTTCAGAAAACGTCCACTACACCACCAAGCCATTCTCATATCTTATCAAATCCCTTTCCAATGGATCCAACCATAGATCCTATTCCTTCCCAGGCTCCTGACTCTTCCAGCTCAGTAAAGTTATGCGTCATATTTTTAATGTTAGTAACATAGGCACTAAACTGCTTATCTATGCGTAGAATATAAGTGCAACATTCCAGAGGGTGAATCGCCTTGCAAACTCCTCCTTTCTCGGTGAGAAGTAAATCCAAGGCAAGCAAATTTTGCATAATCATAGCTCTCATGGCAAACAATTCTTTATTTATCAAAGTTAAGGTATGTGCAGTGTTGGTAGCAAGCCTATCTGCTAAAGTGGATAATGTTCTAATCTTTAGATTGTTCAATGCCACTCCTATAAAATGTAGTAGCGCTCCAAAGATATTGCTAAGAATCTGTTTAAAGCTACGCTTACTGTCCCTGAAATATTGTTCAAGAGGAACATTTTGCTCATTAGTGTGATACATTCTAGGGAAAACGAGCTGCAAAGCAACTACCTCTCCAGTTGTGTGGTAGATGGAAATAAGCTGACTTACCACACACATAATATATACCCTTTATGCTAAGTTGTAAATATGAAAAAGTTTTCCCCATAACAAAATATTTGTGCTCACACTCGATCCATCCTAATTTCTCAACTGTCTCATATCCCTCTAGCTGCTGTATTATACATAAAAATCCCTTCTTGGAGACACCAGCACTTAATTTTGGGTGTGGCTCCTTTAAACGCTCCTTACCTTTCACAATGATGTCTTCTGCACCTGTCTTCTTATCTCCTTCTTATTTCCACTTTCTTTGTCTATTCTTATTCTCTTGTTTAGTTCATCTACAGATACTCTCTCATCTTGGTTAATTTTGCAGGTTACATAAAGCATGCTTTGATAAATACAGCTCATGTTAGCTATGGGAATACAGAATTTCATCATATACTCAAGCTGATCCCTTCATTTTGACCCTTTGTACAAGAGCCCATAAATACAAATGTTGTCCCAGTGACAATAGGCACATGGTCTAAAGGATCATTAAAATCTGAATAGAGAAATGTAATGGTATCCCGTTGATAGAAAATATTTAGGAAGACAGAGCAGGAGAAGAAATAGGACAGGAGTAGCTGAAAATACTCTGGTCCCACATACTTACACATTATAAGTATACACACTCTCATGCCTTGGAGATTGTGGAACTTTGTTCACAGTTAAAGATTTGCCTGGGGTTTAAGTGTGAAAATGGTTGAAACATGAGGGATACCCCTCCCAACAAACAAACATGCAATAGCCGTCCAAACATAGAAATAGAAATTGCAACTGCCAAACTCACTAACAAACTTTTGCAGCATTGCTGCACCATGTTAACTTCAATCAGATCAAAGAAATCTCTAATAAAGTGTTAGTCCTCTAGGTACTGGCCTATCATCTCTACCCTATCTCAAAAGCTACCAGGATTTTTGTTCTGCATCAACGGGAGGCCTAAAGGAGTTGTTGTCCACTGACCGTCATCCTAACACTCTGACCATTCTTTGAGCTTTAGTCGGTTGTCAATGAAATTATGCCCTTCTTGTGGCATGCCCTAGTCTCAAGGAGGCTCACTGATATCAGTTAAATCATTGTCAGAGTTAAACTTGATATTTGCGAGATACGTCCTGTTGTGGCCTGAATATTTCTGGTTGTTCTTTCTCTTTCTCGTGAGATGTTTGGTACTGATCAAGTCCAGGCAGTCATCTATAAATATGGCACTCTGGTCAACTTGTTCTTGGTCTCTAGCTTACAGTCTTCCCTAATTGTCTCTGATTTCTTCTTAAGGGCCAGATTCCCATGCACGTAGGAAATCATTCCGACTGAATTGGTTTGGGAATGGTTTCCGACCAACTCGGATCGGTAGAGTCCAACCAACCAAGTATGATGCATCTGGATGCTTCCAGATAAGCTTTGGTTGGACTCCCATTGAATTTCCTCTGGCTCTGATTAATCTGATTCACTTTCCGAGGTGGCGCTTCCTTGTCCTCCCCCAGCCTCTGCTTCTAGGGGAATTTGCTGTGGCAGATGAGTTTCGGTCTTCCACAAATGTTCACTGTCCTGGGAATGCCCATTCTCAATTCAGTGGTTGGTATCATAGTGGCTTCTGGAATGACAGCACTCACCAGTCTCCTGCACTGTATGATGCTTGGCTGATGGGGTTTGTGAATTCTCAGTCTGGTGTTCCTCTTCTTCTGAAGCCTCAGACATCTCAAACCGGGGGCAGTTCAAGAAATGAGTGGATGTCGGCTCCTCTTCTTCCTCTCCTTGGCTTGCCCTCTTGGTGTGGGAGGCATGAATCCAATACCACAAACTAGCACACTTGATGTCAGTGTTAGTGACCAGGATTACCTGGTAAGGTCCTCTCCAAAGCTCCTCCAAGCAAGACTTGTGGGTGTGAATCTTGACATGAATCTAGTCACCAGAGTTGAGGTCATGCCCTGGGGACCCTCGAACAGCTGGAGTAGCAGTATCGACCTGATGAAAGATAGAATTCACCAAATCAGACTATCCCTTGCAGTACTTGAGGACTAGGCCATCTGTGATATTCACAAGAGCATCCACAGGGATAGAGGATATTTGCATGGCTCTCCTTGTCAAGACCTCATGAGGAGACAATCCAATTCTTTTACAAGGGGGCTTTGGATGCTCATGAGCACCAAAGGAAGGACATCAGACCATTTGAGCAATGTTGAGGCACACGCCGTTGCCAGATTAGTGTTGATTGTTCCATTTAGTCTCTCTAAGATCCCTGATGCTTCCAGCCTGTAGCTGCATTGAAATCCCTTTTGTGACAAAAGAGCACACATTCTTTCATATAGTCTGACATTCCAAGAGCATGTGCTCTGCAAAGTATCTTTTCGAGCTACTGGAAGGCTTCCATGCTTATGTCATTCCTTAGGACAGGGTAATTGACATCAGTGTGTGTCAGCCTTATTTAAGGATTTTCCACAAGTTAAAGGTTCAGAATCCATTGTCCATTGAAGAGCAGTAATAGTCATCTAGATTAGTGATTGTGTGATTGGTTATTTGATTGCTTGTCAGAACCTAGTACAGTGCACCATGTGTGTCCAGGGCATGTAAATCAAATGCTGCTGGTGGGCCTGCGGTACAAAAGAGGGTGGTGATGGAAGGAGCATCTGAACCAATCAAACACTCACACCCAGTCAACAGATCTGGGTTTAATCCATCACCGTTCGTTAGCCCACTCTGCCACCCCAGTTCAGACATGGCCATATGCAAATCAGTCTGACCCTGTGCCTCATGGGAACAGTCCAGCCCAAACTGCCAAGTCATGCCTTCCCTGGACAGGAAACAAGCTTCCTAGGACCGGTTTCTGGCATTTCAGCCGTCTTCAGCCAGGCTTGCTTGAATCCAGTGGCAAAGTGAGCAAGGGACTCATGTCTGAGCATACCCTGCCAACTTATGGCAAACAAAGCGGTACAAAAGGGGGTGGTGATGGATGGAGCATCTGAACCAATCAAACACTCACACCCAGTCAACAGATCTGGGTTTAATCCATCACGGTTCTTTAGCTCACTCTGTTACCCCAATTCAGACATTGCCATATGCAAATCAGTCTAACCCTGTGCTTCATGGGAACAGTCCAGCCCGAACTGCCAAGCCATGCCTTCCCTGGACCGGAAACAAGCTTCATAGGACCGGTTTCTGGCATTTCAGCTGTCTTCAGCCAGGCTTGCTTGAATCCAGTGGCAAAGTAAGCAAGGGACTCACGTCTGAGCATACCCTGCCAACTTATGGCGCACAGAGCGGTACAAAAGGAGGTGGTGATGGACGGAGGATCTGAACCAATCAAACACTAACACCGAGTCAACAGATCTGGGTTTAATCCATCACCGTTCTTTAGCCCACTCTGCCACCCCAGTTCAGACAGCCTGCAGCACTGATTGTGCCACCCACAGAAGCAGCTGGTAATATGTGGCTAAGGCCTGCCATCACAGAGCCTGTGTGCAGTCTGGGACTGCCATGTCACCTTGGCAAGTGCACACACTGGCTAGTCCCTAAACCTTCCCTTTTCTACATGTTAGTCACCCCTAAGGTAGGCCCAAGGTACACCTATGGGCAGTGTGCATTGTATGTGAACGGTAGGACATGCCCTGGTGTGTGTGCATATCCTGATAGTGAATTACAGCCAATTTCGTTTTTCACTATTGCAAGGCTATCTGTTCCCATAGCCCAGAATAGGCAGTTAGTTTATAACATCTTATAAATATAAATGACCCAGGGAACAAAATAGGAAAATAAAGTTTAGTATGCCTGAACTCAGAATGTTAAAGTGCATCTTTTAGTGTGGGTGATTTTAACATTCTGTGTTTGAAAATACCACTTTTAGAAAGTAACTATTTTCTTCCTACTATCCAGTCTGCCTCTGCTAGATTTGTGTATTGAACGTCTGGCTTGTGAGTGACAGGAGCTGGGAGAGGGCTGCGGCTCCAGCAGTCTGATGAGTCAGGGCTGGGCGGAATGGGACCTGGGTTGAATAGAGAGTAGGGGAGGAGATTTCCTTTCACTTGCCTGAGCCTTCATAGAATAGAGAGTAGGGGGAGGAGTTCCTTTCAGCTACCTGGGCCAGGTCTGCTTTCAACAATGCTGTCTCCACCACCTGCCAGGAAGCTGCACCAGAGAGGACAGAACTGGTTTTGGCTGGGTACAGACACTCTCTGCTTTCAGAGACAAAGAATTTGTGTGTATAAAAAGGGGGACCCAGACCACAGAACTTTAGATCACTTCTGGGAAATCAAGAGGAACCTCTGTCAAGGAGAAGCAACCGGAGAAGCTGAAGGAGGATTACTGCCCCTGTGCTGTTTGCTGTTTGGGGTTGGCCTGCAGTGGTTACTTGTTGCCAATGAAAGGAGAAAAGGACTTTGCTGTTTGCTTTGCCATCTTGAGGAAGATCTCCATAGGCTTGAACTGAGCTTGCATCCTGTCTGAAGTCTCAGGGACACAAATACTTCACCCCCAGCTCCACCTGAATTTCCTTACTGGGAATTCAAACCTACAGAGAGGTGCCTGCAGCTGTTTAGGAGCTCTAGAGACTGTTTGTTGCTGGGAGCTGGAAGCGCGAAGCAACCACGAAGATGCATGTCGCATCCGCACCGAGACCCGATGCATCACTGAGCCACGGGAAGAAGCATGCCACATCCATACCGAGTCCCGACGCATAACGTAGAACATCGTCGCATCGCCTGCTGTAAGGCTGCAAAAGTACACGCATCGGACCGGATCATTGCATCGCAAGGAGCCGCTATATTATCACATTGCACCGGATCGTCGCATCGCGGCGCCACCTTGTTGCATCGTAACTGGAACGCTGTAAGAAACCAACGCATCGCCTCCTTTCCGGTAAGGAACAGAAGCATGACCTCCCCTGCGCTGCAGTAAGGAACCGACGCATCGCCTCCCCATAGCAAGGAACTGACGCATCACCTTCCCTGCGACCCTTTTGTTTGTTTTGTGTGCCGCATTTAAGGTACTTTGTTGGAAAAGTGTTGCATTTACAACCTGCATTGAATTGAACTACTTCTACCATTGAAGAGCCTATTTTAGTACTGTATTGTGGATTTTTGTTGTTTGGTCTTGTTTAGATAAAGAATACTTATTTTTCTAAACTTGTGTGGTGTCCATTTGTAGTGTTTCACTGTGTTACTGTATGTGTTCACAAATGATTTACACACTGCCTCTGAGATAAGCCTGTCTGCTCGTGCCAAGCTACCAAGGGAGTGAGCAGAGGGTATATTAGGAGTGTATCCTCCTTTCCCTGACTAAAAGCAAGGATCCTTATTTGGACAAAGGTGCAAACCATTGCCAACCAGAGACTCCCATTTCTAACATTGATGGTCAGCGGTGAGGATTTGGACTTGCATTTGTGTCTTACATGCAGTGATTGGTGTACACTACTAGTGAGTGCAGACCATTACGACACCACATACATTTTGGTAGAGTTTTTCTGGGACTATTTTTTGAGAACTGCCAATACTTACCATGAGTAAACCAGCATCCAATGCAACTATGGATTTAGACTTTGAAGAAGAGAGGATTGATACCTACAGTGTGGCACACCTTAAAGCTGTTTTTAGGAAATTCAAAATCTCCAGGAGAGGCCTCACCAAGAAAGAGGAAAACCAAAAGGCGCTGAGGGCCTGATTGGAATCTAGGAATGCCAGTGAGGATCCTGAAGAGCCTATAATGGAGGGAGAGAATGTGGATGGGCTACTGGAGGGGCCATTGCGCCGACTGGGGGAAAGCACCTTCCAGGGTGGGCAGCAGTGTTTCTTCTAAGGGCCTGTCTCCAGAAGAGCTGGAGGACAGGGAGATAACCAGAATGCATGAATTGGAGCTCACAAATCACCAAACTGGGGGAAGGAGGTTAAGGAGTTGGCATTTCAGAGAGAGAAATTAGCCCTAGAGGAGAAAACGATGCTTTTAGAGCATGAAAAAGGGTTGAGTGAGTTGGATTTGAAAGCAAAAAGTTTAGAGATCAGTCCCTCTGGTGGCAGCACACCATCAGTGCCTGTGGAAAGTAGAGTATATATTCCCAAGTATGTCATTAACAAGTTTATGAAGCGTGAGGACATTGGGCAGTGGTTTAAGGCTTATGAGGTAGCCAGGATCTCCAATAGAGTCCCTAAGAAAGACTGGGGAGCGGGGTTGTGGAGTCACTTTGTCAGTGAAGGGAGGAATACCTTGCTAGACCTGCCCAAGGAGGCTCAGATGTCCCATGCTCCCATGAAAGAGGCCTTACTGACCAGGTATGGGTTGACCCCAGAGCTTTATAAGCCGAAATTTAGAAACTGCAGGAAGCTGGAGTCTAGTACTTGGGTGGTGTATGTGACTTTCTTTTGCAGAGCCTTGGATGGTTGGGTGAAGAGTAGCAAAGTAAATGATTTTAAAGAGCTCTGTGATTTGATTGCAAGGGAGCACTTGTCCAGTAATTGTTTTCCAGAGCTACGCTAAGACTTAATTGACAGTAAGCTGACTGAACCCAGGAAGCTTGCTGAGGAGGCTGACTGCTGGGTCAGCACCAGGGTCCAAAGGGTCATGTGGGAGACTTTGCCAAAGGTGGGCAGGGTCCCCAGCAGAAGAGTGGGAGGGACAAGGGTAAACAGAAGGAGTTCCAGAAAGGGCCCTGAAGTAATCCCCAAGGGAATGGTTCCCTGCCTTCCACTGAGAAAAGGCCATGGGTCCTGCCAGTTAAGACTGGGCAGAAGGGTCCCAAAATCTGTTTTAGCTGTGGTCAGGAGGGTCACTTCAGGGGAGATCCGGAGTGTACCAAAACAGTTACCACCGCACCCACTGGTACACCACCCCAGCAGGTGCGCTAGTGTAGCCCTGGGGAAGGAGTTGGGTGCCCAAGGTGGGTGGGGTCTCGCAGAGATGTCCCTAGTCTCTTTAGGAGACAGTGAGATGGTCCCTAGGACTCAACTGCCTGATAACACTAAGAAATACAGGCAGTGGGTGACCATCAATGGCCATAGGGTGGAGGCTCTGAGAGACACCGGAGCCAGTGTGCCAGCTGTCAGTTGTCAGCTGGTGTCTGAAGAGCAGGTAATCCCCAATGCATTCTACCCTGTAATTGCAGCTGACAATTCATAGAGCCACTGCAAGGTGGCTCAGGTTCCCTTTGAGTGGGGGGGGGTCTCAGGTACCTTTCAAGTAGCTGTGAGGCCAGCCATGCCTGTTGACTGTCTGCTAGGTAATGATTTGGAGAGATCCCCTTGGGTAAAGGTGGAGCGGAGGGCTCATTTGGAGATGTTGGGTCTGCCTGAGTAAGCATGTGTGACCACACGGTCAATGGCAGCCGATAAGGGTGTTCAAGAGGACGTGGAGCCTGAAAGAGTGGCCCAAGTGCCTGCCTTAAAGAGAAGAGGAGTGGGGCATTGCAAATCAGCCCCCGAAGTTCCCACGGTCCAGGAGGAGGCAGAACATGGGAGGGATGCCCTGGAACCTACAGTGGAGCCTTGTACGCTCCAGGATAAGTGGACCGGACCATTTGAGGTGGTGGAGCGCAAGAGTAACGTCACCTACCTGGTGGACTTGCAGTCTCCTTGGAACCCTTTGTAGGTCCTGCATGTTAACTGCCTGAAGCCCCACTTGGAGAGGTCCGAAGTGGGCATGCTCCTAGCAACAGATGCTGGGATGGAAGAGGAAACTGAGCCTCTTCCTGACCTCCTGTCTGCCCAGGAGCAAGATGGGTCAGTGGACTGTGTAAACATCTCTACAGCCCTGACCCCTGAGCAACAGAATGACTGCTGGCAGCTGTTGGGGCAGTTTTTCTGATTTGTTATCCCTGACCCTTGGTGTCACTCAGTGGTGTATCCATGATGTGGACGCTGGGGATAGTCCTCCAGTAAAACATAAGACTTGCAGAGTGACTGACACGGTCAGAGCTTGCATCAAGGAGGAGGTCTCCAAGATGTTAGCTCTAGGGGTGATTGAGTCCTTTAACAGACCTTGGGCCAGCCCACTGGTCTTGGTCCCAAAGGCAGCCGCACCCGGTGCCACACCAGAACTCTAGTTCTGTGTGGACTACCAAGGGCTCAATTCCATCACCATGACTGACACACACCCCATCCCCAGAGCTGGTGAGCTCATTGATCGGTTGGGGGCTGCCCGGTACCTTAGTACGTTTGACTTAACGTGTGGATACTAGTAGATCGCCTTAACTGATAGGGCAAGAGAGATGTCATCATTCTCCACACCAGATGGGCACTACCAATTCCGGGTGATGCCCTTCGGGATGAAGAATGCTCCTGCCACCTTTCAGAAGTTGGTTAACCAGGTGTTGGCTGGACTGAAGGATTTCAGTGCCTCCCGCCTGGATGACATTGCAGTGTTCAGTGCCACTTGGGAGGAACATCTGCACCACCTCTGGGAAGTGTTGAAGTGTCGAAGGCGCTGCAGAGGGCAGGCCTCACGATCAAGGCGAGTAAGTGCCAGATTGGGCAGGGTTCTGGGTGTACTTGGGACACTAGGTTGGGAGCGGCCAGGTGGCTCCCCTACAGCCCAAGATTGAAACCATTCTTGCTTGGGGAACCCTCCCAAGACCCATACAGAGATGAGAGCCTTTTTAGGACTCACGTGGTATTACAGGAGGGTTGTCAAGAGGTATGGCAAGATTGTTGCACCCTTGACAGAGCTGACTTCAGAAATTGAACTGTACTGATGCCTGCCAGAAAGCTTTTGATGCCCTGAAATCTGCCATGTGCATGGTGCCCGTGCTTCAAGCGCCCAACTTCTAAAGGGAATTCATTGTGCAGACAGATGCTTAAGAGCATGGCGTGGGGCTGTGCTTTCACAGATGAATGAGTAGGGCCTAGACCAACCTGTATCCTTCATTAGTAGGAGGTTACTTTCACGGCAACAGAGGTGGAGTGCAATTGAGCGTGAGGCCATTGCTGTGTTGTGGGCACTGAAGAAGTTGAGACCATACGTGTTTGGGACTCACTTCCGGGTTCAGACTGACCATAGGCCCCTCAGATGGTCAATGCAGATGAGGGGTAAGAATCCAAAGATGTTGAGGTGGTCCATTTCCTTACAGGCGATGGAATTTACAGTGGAACATCACCCTGGTACAGAACACGCCAATGCTGATGGTTTTTCCAGAATTTTCCGCCTTAGTGAAGAGAACTCCTAAGAGGGTGGGTAGTTCTCCCCACATGTCAGCTGGAGGGGACACGTGTTAGACTTGGCACCATTGACGTGAGTCTCCCTTCCACTTTTTTTGCTGTTTCCTCATTTGGTTTTGTTGGTCTAGATGCTTTGGGCACTTTGCCACTGCTATTCAGTGCCAAAGTGCACTTGGTTATTTGATTTACTTGTCAGACTCTAGTACAGTGTACCATGTGCGCCCATGGCCTGTAAATCAAATGCTGCTGGTGTGCTTGGAGCACTGATTGTGCCACCCACAGAAGCAGCTTGTAAAATGTGGCTCAGGCCTGCCATCACAGAGCCTGTGTGCAGTCTGGGACTGCCATGTCGACTTGGCAAGTGCACACACTTGCCAGACCCTAAACCTTCCCTTTTCTACATGTAAGTCACCCTTAAGGTAGGCCCAAGGTACACATTGTAGGAAGGTGGCTACCCGACTATGGTTACCCCAGATTTTTTTGCCTTGTGTTTAGCTGGTTTTCGACTTAGTTGGCCTGGTTCCCTGCTAATCAGGGCCCCAGGCTATCTGCTCTCTCTGTAAAATGGATTCCATGTACCCTAGGTGCATAACTAGATTGGCTTGGGTCACCTTATCAGCCCCTGTACAGAGCACTATAGGTGCCCAGGGCATAGGTGCATCCAAGGCCTACCAGGGGCTGCAGCATATCTTTTGCCACCCCTGGCCTGGCTATCTAAAATTGACACAACTGGCTGATCACTCAGCTGGGGCAAGGTGGTGTAATCACCCCTTGCTTACATATAGTATGCCTATATCTAAACCTATCTGGACACATATAAACCTGTGAGCCACACCTATGGAAGGCCTCATCAATCCTGGAGGCAGAGTGCGTGGTTTAATGTGAGATGGAGCTCTGGCATGAGCTGAGCCTGTCTACAGCTGTCGGGAACAACTCCCTAAGCTGTTCCGGGATAATGCCATACCATATACTCTTAAGTGCCTTAAAATCCTCGCAGTTATATAGTAACTTTGGTTTGGCGTTATCAAAACATGTCGTGTAAGGTGTCATACGATTTGGAATACTACCCCCTCGCCAGTCCTGGCAACGGGGGTAGCATTCCACCCCTCTAGAGGGAGACGACATGTTACTTTACTGAAACGCGGTTGATTTTTAAAAGAGCCTCAGATCCACAAAATGGATGCTTCTGCCACAGACACGAGTCTGACCTCCTGCTGCTGACCAAAACTCAGCAGAGGAGGCCTGGACAAAGGGTTTCCTGTCGCAGGGCGGTGTTACACCACCCCAGACAGGAGATAGTGGATTGTAGCAGGGAGGTTTGAAAGAAACCAGACACTGCCTGGGGAGCACAAGGCTGCCTCTTGCATAATCCGGCCAAACTGGTTCTGGGGCACACCAGCCCCTGTCCCAGCGTGGCCTGGATCAAAGGAAAGGGGTGTATCCACCCCCTTCCTGGGTCCCACCCATAGGAGGAGACCTAGCAGGTAATCCAGCCCCCTAGATTGGTATAAGAATGGGAGCAGTGCCAACGCACTCAGATTATCCTGATGAAACATTTGAAACGAAACTCTGGACCCTTCGACATCCTACTCAACGTAGAAGACTGAAGAATCTCCCTTGTGGTCAAGGAGTGACCACCCTGTGCAAACAGGCACCATCCAGCACCTCGACGTCTGCTTTGTTGCAGTTCCCGCCGGAACTCGAGCGACAGAGATCAACAAGATTAAGCTTGCCTGCCTTCTTACAGCCCGATCCACAGTCCCTGCAGAGCTGAGACCCGTGGAGGCGACCGGAAGCGTGGGGCACGCCATCTTGAAAAGACCACAAGACGCTGACCGTGCAGCCCATGAGTGACCCTCAAAGCTGTACACCGGGGTCTGAGAAGCCCCAACCCTGAGCCACTCTTGCACCGAAGCTCACCCCTCTACACTCGACGAGTGCTGCGTGGGGCCCTTCTGCTTTCTTTGGCTCAACGCGTTGGCCCGGTCACTTGCCAGCTGGCTTGTGGCCCCTGTGCTGGCGAAAACCTAAAACCGACTTATGATTCTGGTTGCTCCAGACTTGCATCAGCTCTTCTGAAAAGGAGCCCCCGCTCTGACCCTCCTGGTCCGAGTGAGAAGCAATCTTCCAGTCCTACGTGGATTGCTCTTGCCAAGTGTTGTTTGCTCCGATCTTAAAGCCGACAGCGCCGACGGTGAGAGCTTGCGTGGGACAGCTCGTGACCAGCTCCTGGACGTTGCAGATGCCCCAGAGCCCACGTGGCAGCGGAGAGAAGCTCCTTGACAACCACCTGATTGCGCCCGACATTGCCTGGTTCCGTCCTGGTTCCACCCTGGTCACTGCTGAGTGACCCAGACTCTGTCCCCTCTGCTTTCAGGTACTTTTCTACTCTGATCCACCCTTGGATCACACCTGACACTTCTCCTTCCCATGGCCTGCAGCATCTTCAGCTTCAAGCACCAAGAACCTGCGTGACGAAACCCGAGGCCACTTCGACCCTATGCACCCGCTTCCTGTGGGTGAGGTAACATTGCAATGCCGGTGTTCCCACACTGGTACACACCTCTAGGGCCTGTGTCTAAAGTTTTGTCCTTCTAGGTTCAGCGGAAGTGTCCTTAAACTCTATTTGTGTAACTTTTACGCACCATTGACTTAACATTGGTGGATGCGTGTGCTTTAAGCGCTGCACCCGAATCCCGCGGGCTTTTCCCGACTTCAGCATTGCTTGTCCCGACTGCTCCCAGCGATTCCCTAGGCCCTAGGCCTAACCACTGTTCGATTGGTATCTCTTATACCACTTTTTTGATATATGGTTTGAGTGGCCACCCGCCCTCATCCATAATTGTGCAACTTTGTATGTTATACTGTGATTTTGATTTAACGCTTGTGCCCCTTTGCTCATAAAGAGTACTGGGGATTAATTTAGAAATAAACACATATATTTTTATAATATATACTTGTGTGGTGTCCTTTCACTTGATATTACAGGACTGTGATTGGTAAAACAGCTCGATTAACATGACCTCTTGAGTTTAGCCTTTAAGGCTGCTTAGTCTATGCTACCATTAAGATAGCTTGTCTATAAGGTTGATTTACAACCAGACACCATAAGGGATTGTTTGGACTGATACAAGGTGGTTCCAGAATTGGAAACATCATATATCAGGCCAACTTCTCACACACATATGGACTGGGTGCATTGTATGCGAAAGGTAGGACATGCCCTGGTGTGTGGCATTTCCTGATAGTGAATTACAGCGAATTTCGTTTCTTTTCACTATTGCAAGACTATCTGTTCCCATAGGTTAGAATGGGCAGTTAGTTTATAACATCTTATAAATATAACTGACCGAGGGAACAAGATAGGAAAATAAAGTTTAGTATGCCTGAACCCAGAATGTTAAAGTGCATATTTTAGTGTGGGAGATTTTAACATTCTGTGTTTGAAAATACCACTTTTAGAAAGTACGTATTTTCTTGCCTAACTATCCAGTGTGCCTCTGCTAGGTTTGTGTATTGCAAGTCTGGCTTGTGAGTGAAAGGAGCTGGGAAATGGCTGCGGTTCCAGCATTCTGATGAGTCAGGGCTGGGCTGAATGGGACCTGGGTTGAATAGAGCGTAGGGGGAGGAGATTTCCTTTCACTTGCCTGAGCCTTCATAGAATAGAGAGTAGGGAGTTTTCCTTTCACCTACCTGGGCCAGGTCTGCTTTCAGCAATGCTGTCTCCACCTCCTGCCAGGAAGCTGCACCAGAGAGGACAGAACTGGTTTTGGCTGGGTAGAGACACTCTCTTAGCCATCAATTGTGCAGCTTTGACAGAGACACCAGGGCATGAGCGTGTTAGGGCCCACTATACCTTGACTATGGATCTCTTTTACTATCGAACAATGAATACGGTGCCCCATGTCCTTGCTTGCATTGGGGTCATGGCGTTCTTGTTATTCTACTGAGGTCTGCATCAGAAGTTGAATGAAGACATTTGCAAGGACTTTGTGCTCAGAAAAGGAGGAGGCAGAAAGAACAGAAATGCCTCGGGAAGTGAGATCATTCACATGAAGAAGTGGCTCTAGAATGAGACCAATCGTCATGGGGCCAGGAATGCTGTTTTCGGCACAAACTCCAGTCCGCTAAACACAGAATTGCAATGGAGGTGAAAAATGAGAGATGTCTGTGAGAAATCGGAACACCTTACAATGGGAAATAGCTTGCTATTGGCATGTCATTCCCTATTATGAGGTGTGAAACTTGTAATCAAGTGCAAAGCTTTGCACACCCCTCGCTAACGCAAATTAGCTGGTGCACAATTTGCATCTGTATTTTGTGCGTCCATCATCATTGTGGCCAATGAAAATTAATGGGGTAAGACTAACCAATGGGTGGCCCAAGAGAAACATAAAGTACTGGCAAAAAGAAACTGTAGTAAGTGGGTGTAAGCATAGGTCGGCAGCTGGGCAGCCAATTTAATATCAAAGCGTGTGCTGCTACAAAAAAAGAGACCAAGAATATCCTTCTTCTGTAATATAGGAATGAGCCAATGGTACGTGCACCGGAGCAAAACAAGGAGCAATAGATTCACCCATTTTACTATCTGCATAACAGGAAATGAGCAAAGTTTTATACAAGTAACAGAAACGGTGCAAAATGAGTTTGCACGCTTTCAATGAAAGGCTATGCATGAATAAGGATGTTTTGCATAACATATCTAGTACTCATTTAAAATGAGCTGCAAGTAGCAAAAGACTGACATATGATTTCACATATTACTTTGTGTAATATAGACTGTAGGAGCAGAATCTGTGTGTGCTGTTCCATATTATATTTGTAATGTTTTTGTTTGACCAAGTGCAACGTTTCAGTGTTGTGCCTCAACTGAAAAACTTAGACAATACGACGTTGTAGCAAGCCAGGAAATTGGCAATATATACCGGTAAATTTGTCTACCTTTATATACCCTCAATATCTCCGCACCTACAATAACAGTGAGTGATGCTTGGATTTTTCGAACACCAGTATTAGGCTGTGCCTTTTTACCTAGTACAAAGGTCATTTTTTCAGAATATGTGTTGCAATCTAGTGCACTACTGTTGTGACACTGTAAGACAATTGTCTTGTAACACTAATTTTTTTAATTGAATATCCATATTAATTTTGCTGGGGTTTTCATTGTTATGAATTCATTAAAGTTAATTGTGAGTTCCTATGAAACCAAGTGGGAGCTTTCGGGCATTGATGTTTCACCCAAGAAAAAGACGTAGGAAAATTAGTTTATTTCTCACAAAAATGTGAATTGAACAGCACTCTCATTAAAAAGCTGCTGACGTCACTCTTAACATCAACGATATCTTTGCTTATTTGTCTCACTTCTAGTTGTTTCCATCTCTTTGTAAGGCAAACTGGTGATGCCTGCGGCGAATAGTATAAGATCCACGTAATTTGCATAGTTGATGCAGGAGTTCCTTCTGTTTGTACTAAGATTTTCATTTCATTTTCGAGTGATCTCTCCCCTGGAGTCATGTTATCTGCCTCACCACAATAAGCATTGGCAAAGGCAATAGATCTTGCATCTGGGACTTATTGGCTTTTCTAATGCCTTTCGGCGATACTGTGCAGTGTTGGGGGGAAAAAGCATAAATATTTTTTTCCGATTGGTTAAAAAAAAAAAAGGCACATTGCTGATGCGACCACTGCTGGAATGACGCAGAGTCATTTTCTTTGGTCTCTGGTGGGTGAGGAGGAGGCAAAAATCAGCAGGTAAGAGAGAAACACGTGTGGTGGGGGAAAACACACAAAATAAAGAGCACAAGCGGTTGGCGGGGTAGTACAGAGAAACTGTGGGCATCCTGTAGGACTCCATATGCCAAGAGTTGGTCAACGGCTATGTCCCTGAGCAATTCAAGGTGACACAATAGCACCTGTGTATTTATACTGCTTCAATTGTAACTCCTTCTCTGAGCTGTTCTTCTCTATGGTAAGGCAGCCACAAACAGAGAAAGCAAAACAAAGTAAGAGCTTAGGTGGCAGACCATTCTAGAGCTTGGCTGTAAGAACCGTGTAGAAGTTCTTCCATGGCAGACCTTAGAAAATGTAGGGATCTGCATCAAGCGGAGGTTTTTAGACCTCAGCACTCTCTCTTAGGTGTAGGGGATCAGTCTGTTCCTCAAATAGCGAGGGCCTGACCCAGCAAGTGCTCTAAAGGCCAGTGTAAGAGCTTCACATTTAACCCGCATTGCCACAGAGAATCAGTGTAGCTGCTTCAGATGATATGCTGACGGACAGGAACTTGCTGTATCAGTCTTGCTGCTGCATTCTGAAGTATCTAAAGTCTGTATGTCAAGCAAGCACGCAGGCCGAGGTAGAGACTGTTGGAGTAGTCCAATCGAGATGTTACTAGAGAATGGACTACCGTGCTAAGGGTCTCTTCTTGGAGCAAATGCAGAAACTTCCTTAAGGTTTTCAATTATTTAAGAAAGCAGACCAATTAGATATGTATAATTTGAGTAGAGAAGGAGAGGGTCGAATCAAATATAATTCCTAAATTCCTAGCAGAGGAAATAGGCATCGGGAGTGGGACTACATTTTTCAGGCCACCAAAGGTTCAACAGCAGGGGCCCATCGTGGCTCAAGACCAAAACTTTTGTTTCGTTTGGAGTTTAATTTAAGACAGTTTGACTCCATACAAGCAGTAACTCCTTTGAGGCACTCCTTAAAGTTCTGTGGAGCTGCCTCTGAACGATCCTGTCAAAGAAAATAGCAGTTGAGTGTCATCTGCATATGAGACTAAATTCACACCCCAGATTTCAATCAAGTTAGCCAGAGGGGCGAAGTACAGAACGGGTTCAGGGCAGATCCCTGAGTTATCCAAAGGTTTGGATGCTGAAAGGAATAGTTTGGAGACAGGATCTGACATCCAAAAAGGATTTACACCAGGAGAGACCTTTGCCCCCAATTCTCTGTTGACTAAACTTGTTGAGGAGGATGGAATAGGACACTGTGTCAAACGCTGCTGACAAGTCAAGTAGAACCAACTTAACAGGTGTGCTTTTATGAAGGTTCTCCCTAACAAACTCAGTCACCTCCAGAAGAGCTTCGACCTGCACATTTTCTGCACTCCTCGCCCGCAACTCAAGGGAAGGAGGTGTCTTTGCTAATATCTTGGGGGTTATATATGCCCTTCCTATTCTTAAGCTGGAGGACTCTCCACTTAGGGTGAACCAGATTTCTCTCCCTTTCCACTTCTCACCACATACTAAACTGGTATCTGTGGAGGGGGGTCTGGTATTTATCTTTCTTTATTGGCTGATTTGAAGAGGGCCGCCAAAACATTTCCTGGGACTACACACTACAATAATTTTCACTAAAGACCGCTCGACGGAGAGCTAAACGCCGCAGCCTACGACAAAGGGGTGGACTTATATACCTCTGGAGTTTCCCTCTACTTCCACACCGATTTGTCTACTTACCATCCTACAAGCCCTGAAGAAGTTCCTACTGGGAACGAAACGCGCCAGCTGAGGCCTTTTAAAGATTTTTTTCAACACAATAAAGGAACTATCTTTGAAAACTTAGAGCTCTTTGGACTGAATTTATAGTGCACCGTCTCCATTTTGAAAAACCTCCAGAAGATCTGTTTCGGTGCTATAACCTGATCGAAAGTCCAATTGGCGATCATGGAAAAGGTCATTTGCATCCACAAAGGCAGATGATTCCTGAATCACCATTTTCTCCAGAATTTTTGCTGGGCCAGGAAGAAGTGAGATAGGTCTAAATTTGCTCAAGACACAAGAGTCCGCATTGAGTTTCTTGTGAAGTGGCAACAGAAACAGCTGTTTCCAAAAAGAAGGGAATACACCAGAAGTCAAAGAAGAGTTCCAGATTTTGTTGAGGCAAGGATTAATATGCCAAACCATCATCCTGTAGCTGTGAGGGGGGCAAGAGTCGTCCGGGGAACCAGACCTGCATTTCTTAAGCTCATTTAATGAGTCCTTCATAAATGGGGCGTAGCTCAGAAAAAGACGTCTTGGGGGTTGTGTCCCCGTTAAGAGGTGGAATATGTGCCATGTCCCCCTTACATACCACTGAAAAGGTGGCATAAAGATACAGCATTTTCTCAGCAAAGAAAACATAGTTTATCACAAAGTTCAGCAAAAGTGATAATGGCACTTTTAACTGTATCAAGGGGAAATTAAAGAATTTATGATTTTGGACACTTCACTGGAAGAGTTTAGTGATTTCCTCGATACGTAGCGTAAAATACGTAAAATACTCTCTCATCATATTTTGTGCAAGCCTTCGAAATCTGCTGAGAGCTGCTTTATAAAGAAGCTTAGCCTCGGGTCATACAGGTTCATCCAGTTTCATTCCAATGTTTTGCGTAGAAATGATCAGACTAAACCATACAGACTAAACCAAACACTCAGGGAGCTAACCTGCATTCTGGAAATATTTAAGAAAGTTAGATTCAGCATATGTCCAGCCCTATGTGTAGAGGACGGACTGGACATATTGAATAAGATTCAAGCTGGCCAGGGTCTGAATACGCTGTGCTGCCTGGGTATACTTAGGGTAATCTGCATAGGCATTTAAAGACTGTAAAATTGGCGAATTGCAAGGAAAGTTGTGTGATGCTATCAAGCAATAGGGGGTAGTAGCTGCAGGACCTATACACCGACAGGCCCAAAAGGAGGGGCAGGTTTAATACTGAAAATAAGACCCTCTAGATTTGCAATATTCCTAAGAGTGCGGAAAACGCTTTAAACGTATCCCTAAAATAATCTTAACTGTCCGCTTTGATTCATTCTGAAGTTCACCACCAGTCTTGCAGGCAGGCCTATGAAGCAGCACACCATAGAGTGACAGTGACTCTGTCACTGAGGTCACACGGCCCTTGAGTAGGGAGGCACTAGGGCAGTGTGACTACATCAGGGGATGGCCAGCCACAGTATGTGCAGGTAACAGCGGTGGGCCAGAGGGGTGCTGTAAAGAGGGATTTCAAGGGGTGATGAGAGGGAAAATTACCTAAATAATTTGTTTTCCCTCTGCACCGTCCCTCGAAATCCCCCCTTACCCGGCCCCATGACCCCACTGCTGTTACCTGCATGGACCGCGGTTGGCTCTGACTTCAGGTGGGGGCGTCGTGTTTGCAAGTATAAAATGGTTTTAAGAGCACTTACTGCCTCCTTCCTGTCCTCCAACAATTTTCGGCAACAATAAAAATGTAATGATAACTCCAGTGATTAATGTTCTGAGTTGACAGATGGTGTTTTATCTTGGACGTTTTGACTTATGGAAAGAAAGCACAGAGGGTTAATGTGCCTGCTGCTAAGAACATGTACCATGCAGATCACAAAGTGCACATAATGTAAATAGGTCAGTGGGTTACTGCTTTTGCCAGAGAGACCCTATTGTTACTTGCATTTAATAAGTTAAAATCCTAACATAGAACAGTGAGCTCTTAACTGTCATGTAAGAGCTGCATGGAAACTGCAAGGTATAAATTAGAGCGTTACGTTTTTTCCCCAGTCTTTGATCATCCTAATTTTGCAAAAAAAAGGTTCATTTGGGTAGAAGTCAATTTTGATTATTAAAGAGAACCCCCAGCCATGGTATTACGTTTTAAATTCAGACTTTGTATTTTTCCAGACCAATCACTATTAAACTATGCTGCCTACTATTATGGTTGTCATGTGACTCCTACACCTTGTAGCCCTATGTCTTATGTAACATTTCCTAAACAGTGATTTAAACACATATGATTGATTGTCTCTGTGTAATATGTGATGTAAAATGCTCTTACACCCTACACTGGTATGTACATTTTCTGATACTTTATTAATTTGTCATTTTTACGCATGCTAACAGTCTCTGCAAAGATTTTTCCTTGTTGGCTGTACGTGCCTGCTAAAAACCTAAAAGAGAAATAAAATCTCGACCGTAGATTCAGATCCTGCCTCGGTGCAGTGTTTCGGAGAAAAGTGCAGTGTCTCTGCGCCTTTAACTCTCACTTGCTACACCCCGTCCCAGCTCCTCACTCTACCTTCCATGCTCTGTGCAAACATTTTATTCTGGCTGATCTGTGTCTCTATCATACACCCTGTTTCACTATCTCTCATTCACTTTCTCGTTCTCTCTTTCTAAGTGTCTCTCTCTTTCCAAATCTCGCTCATCCCTCCTCCCTCTTTCCTAATTTGCCAGCCCACACATCTCCCAATCTCCCCCCCTCTCTCCCCTCCTCTCTCCTCCCTCTCTCTTTCTATCTCACATGTCCCTATCCCTTGTCTCTTCATCTCTCTCTCACCTCTTTGTCTTTCTCACCTCACACATCCTCTTCTCTTTTCATCCCATGCTCTCTCTTGCTCCGTCTTACTTCTTTACCCGCGACCCATCTCTCTCCCTCCACCTCTCTCTCTCACCTTACACATTCACCTCTACCTTTTCTCTCACCTGTCTTCATCTGTCTCCCCTTTCTCTCTTGCTCTCTATGTACACATCCACCCATGTTGTCCCATCTCGCTCTCTGTCCTTAACACCTTGGCTGCTAGGTGTTTTCCCCTCCTGTGCTGGAAATTGCTATTTTACTTTTTTTATGACGAGCTCAGCTCGTCATCAGCACAGCTCAACTGTGCATCATGACGAGCTGAGCTCGTCATGAGCATCGAAAGGGTTAACATCTTTTGTTTCTTTAAACCTGTATCTCTATTTCTCCCGTCTGTGTTTTACATATCGCTCTCCTCCATTTCACACACTCATCTCTCTCTATTCTTTTCTCCATCTATCAGCTTCCCCGTCAAAGCACTTCAAATGCTTACATTTTGCAAAAAATGTGAAATAAATATTTCATTCAAGACACCTCACAGGGATGAGACAAGAAACCAAGAGTGTGTGCGTGTAAATGTGTGTGTGCATGCCTGCATGCATGTGTATCTGAGTGCACATATGCGTAGGTATATATGAGTGCCTGTGTATATGTGCTTGTATATATCTGCATGCATGCGTGAATTTGTAAATGTAACTCCTCTTGTTAATGCTGCATATGTATGTGCATGCTTGCTTATGTGCTTGTCTTTGTGAGTGTGTGTCTGTGCTTCTATGTGCATGTGCCTGTATGTGTGTGTTTGTGCATAAGTGTGTGTGTATGCTTGTGTGGCTGTATCCATTTCTGTATGTGACTGCAGCTGGCTATTTCCAAATGTGTGTATTTCTATGCATGCCTTTGTGTATACGTGTTTCTTTCTATCTGTGCTTGCACGTTTGTGTGTGTCTATCTGTGCATCTATGTTTATTTTGAAAGTTTTTTTTATTGCACATACAAGACTTTATTAAAAACAATATCTGTAACTACTGGATAGCAAAAGATTAACTACATTAGTACCAGTTTAGCACTTAAATTCAATAATCAGCAACTCTATGGTGCCAAATTAAACTTTAGAGAGAACATGCCAGTGCCCATCACCACGTCTCATGCTTTTTTTTTTAGCTACAATGTGTTGTAATCTAAGATTATTTTTTTTTTTTTTTTTTTTTTTTATCCTCATATTGCGGTTTGTGCAGAAAGAAAGGTGTTTGGGGATTAGACCGAGTTTACTCGATTTTGCCTCCATACTGCCCCTAATCGTCTATCGATGGATACAAGGGGAGTTTCTCATTATCTTAGTTCTTACCAGTCAATTCCTTCCGTACACCTTTATCTTGCTCAATAATTCCTTTGTTTATGGAGGAAACCAACCCTTGGGGTGTTGACAGACTTCAAGTCATGCCAGGAATTATTGTTCCGCTTAATCATTGGAATCAAAAGAAAAAAGAAAAAGAAAAAAGAAAAGAAAAGCAAGAGGGCCAAGGAGCTTTAGACAAGAAGACGTTCTGGTTTGTTATCTGGAGGTAATATAGTGTTCGAGGCATATGGGCTGCAGATGGTACATTATGAATAGATCGCCATCTAGTGTTGGGCTCGGATGATTGCACTTTGTTTTTCTCTTGGAGAGTCTTTTGTCTCTTGGTGACTCCTCCCTTGGTTGGTAGTGCGCATGGGCATCGGCTCCATCCTTAGATTGTTTTTTTCCGCCATCGGGTTCGGATGAAGATCGAGACGCTCCAGATCAACTTCGCAAGAAAGTGATTTTCGGCGTGTATTCCCTTTCCAATTCGACGGTATTGTTATTCGAACGCGTTCATTTCCATTCCGACGCGTTACAAATTCAAAATAGAAGAGAAAAACTTGGAACTACGTCGAAGAACAGGAGGCCTTTCTCGACGCAGTCAAGCCCGGAGTCCATGGAAAGGACTCCATTCAAAAAATGTCCAACGTGTGGTGCTAAGTTCCCACACAAGGACCTACACGAGGTGTGCAACCTCTGTCTATCGCCTGAACACGAATCCAGGGACTGCGAAGCCTGCGCAGCATTCTCCTCCAAGCTAACGATTAGAAATCGTCGAGCTCGAAGACACGAGGTTTCCAGAATGCAGGCGGAAGCGATCCCGGAGCTGTTCGGAGACGAACAAATCGAGGAAGAAGAGGACCAGTCGGGGTCGGAAGGGGACCAGTCGGAGGCTGAAGAACTCATCGAGCAACAAACCGTGAGTGACGATGTCCCCTTACCGAAAAACCGACCCCGTGCGGTAACGACCCCGCCCTCGGGCCCGGTCAAACCGCTGAAAAAAGTTTCCGACGCCCCGCCTTCGGGCCCGGCAACGAAACCGAAACTGAAACCGAAACACTCGGACTCCCACTGTGTCGGATCCGAGAAAAGGGCGACATCGACTTCGGCACCGAGGCTACATACAAAGGACAGCTCGGGATCGAAACATTCCATGCCGAAACATAAATATGACTTATCGCCCAAGAGACACTCGATACCAAGAAAGTCGGAATCGAGCAAACATTCGGTTTCGAAAACAACAAGATCTGACGATCGAAAACAAAAGCACCTCTCGGAACCAGGACCCTCGGTACCGATTCAGGAGCAACAGACAGATCCCAAACAAAAGATCTTGTTTATTGATCCACAAACTGGGAAAGTGGTCACGAAGAAGAGAAAGAGTGAACAGTCAGAAGATAAACCTCTTCCTTCGAAAAAGAGAACAATGGGGACGAATATAACTCCTCCTGCTTCTCCTCGTCCTAGACTAACACCCTCTTCTCCTATTCCTCACAATAGGCCAAATATTCCTACACCTTCCACACCAAGACCAGCTACACCTCAGTCAGATGTAGACAGTGATCTGGGGGAGGGAGAACCTCAAGGGGATGACGAAACTATCCCAGATGAGGAGGATCCATGGGAAAATTATGATGTAGGGTCAGATGAAGACAACGACCCAGAGCTATATCCCTCAAAGCCTTCACCACCTGATGATAACACAGGTTTTGTGCAGCTCATTAATAGGGCAGCGAAATACCATAAAGTAGATATACATACAGAACCTCAAATAGAGGATTTCTTGTTAGAGACTCTACCTAATGCACAAAGAACATCAGGTACTCTCCCTATGTTGAAGGGTCTTCTTACTCACACAGATGAGATATTCGAAAACCCAGTGAGAGCCAGGGTGTTAAACCCAAGAATTGATAAAAAATACAAAGCGGCTCCAAAGGACCCAATATTTATTAGAGGGCATGTACCGCTAGACTCGCTGGTGGTCTCAAACGCTCGTAAGAGAGCAAACTCGTTATCTACAGGAGAGGCTCCTCCACCAGATAAGGAGTCAAAGTTAATAGATGCATCAGGTAAAAGAGTAGCATCACAGGCAGCGAATAGCTGGCGTATCGCCAATACACAAGCACTACTCGCACGCTATGACAGGGCACATTACGATGAGCTAGAAAAACTTCTCTTACATCTCCCAAAGGAACATCAGAAGAGGGCAGACCAATTAATACAGGAAGGTAAAATAATAACAAATACTTCCATTAAGTGTGCATTAGACGCAGCAGACACTGCAGCAAGGTCTATTAACACTAGTGTCATGCTAAGAAGGCACGCATGGCTTAGAATCTCAGGATTCAAACAAGAGGTACAAACAGCCCTACTGAACAAACCATTTGATCAGAAGACATTGTTTGGTTCAAGCACAGACGAGACATTAGAGAAAATGAAGAAAGATACGGAAACGGCTAAGTCAATGGGAGCATTGCAACAGCCAACACACAGAGGTTCCTTTCGTAGATCCACCTATAGAGGGGGCTCAAAGAATACAGGAACAAATCAGCAATCCACATCTTTCACACCTACATCACCCAGAGGTAATTCAAGAGGCAGTTACAGAGGTAACAACAATAAGGGAAGAGGCCGCGGAAATAATAATAACCGCAACGCCTCAACACCAAAACAGTGACTTCATAGAACTCCCCCCAGACCACATAACACCGGTCGGGGGACGTCTATCACAGTTCCTACCTGTCTGGGAAAACATCACGTCAGACAAGTGGGTGAGACAAATTATCCAACATGGTTATTGCCTAGAACTCACAGATACCCCGCCAAACATCCCCCCCAAACAGCGTCCAATGAGTCAGGATCATCTGACATTGTTAAGAGAAGAAGTGCTAGCACTTCTACAAAAGCATGCAATAGAGAAGGTCCCAAAAGATCAACAGGGCACAGGAGTATACTCTCTATACTTCCTGATCCCCAAAAAGGACGGGTCCCTAAGACCAATATTAGACCTCAGACCTCTCAATGCTTACATAAATTCGGAGCACTTCCACATGGTCACGCTCCAACAAGTACTCCCTTTACTGAAGAAAGGGGACTTTCTTTCTACACTGGATCTAAAAGACGCTTACTTTCATATCCCAATTCACAAAGCCCACAGAAAATACCTAAGGTTTGTGTTAGAAGGACAACACTATCAGTTCAAAGTCCTTCCATTCGGTGTCACAACAGCACCGAGAGTTTTCACAAAATGCCTAGCTGTGGTGGCAGCACACCTAAGAAGACAACAAATACATGTCTTCCCATACTTGGACGATTGGCTAATAAAGGCCAAGTCAAAGGAAGAATGTCTTCACAACACACAGAAGACAATTCAATTGCTGCACCACCTAGGGTTCACGGTGAACTACAAAAAATCACACCTGCAACCAAACCAGATTCAGCAATACCTGGGGGCTACAGTAGACACAGAGAAGGCAATAGCATACCCCAACCCAATCAGAGTACAGACAATGGTCGGGTTAATACAAAGATTTCAACTACAACACTCACTACCAGCACAAGTGTTTATGCAACTATTAGGCATGATGTCCTCCTGCATACTGCTAATACCACATGCCAGACTACAAATGCGCCCACTACAAGAGTGTCTAGCGACACAGTGGAATCAGGCTCAAGGGCAGATTACAGATCTGGTGTTGGTGGACGACCGGACGTATCTCTCTCTGAAGTGGTGGAACACAGAAAACATTTCCAAGGGACGGTCGTTCCTAGAGGCAATTCCACAAGTAGTAATAACAGCGGACGCATCGCTCTCCGGATGGGGAGCGCATATGGACAGATACACAGTACAGGGGAAGTGGAGTGTGCAGCAAAGAAACTGCACATCAACTACCTAGAACTATTAGCAATATTTCTAGCACTAAAAGCCTTCCAAATGCAAATAACAGGCAAAGCAGTCCTGATCAGAACAGACAACATGACTGCAATGTATTATATTCAAAAACAGGGGGGGACACACTCTCTCCAACTGTCCAGACTAGCACAGGACATATGGAGGTGGGCCATTCCTCAAAAGATCTACCTGTTAGCGGAACACCTACCAGGAGTTCAAAACCAAATAGCAGACATCCTAAGCAGACAGTCAGAACAAGTGCACGAATGGGAGCTGCACGACCAAATACTACAGCCATTCTTCCAAAAATGGGGGCAACCAGAGATAGATCTGTTTGCCAATCATCAGAACGCAAAATGCAAAGAATTCGCATCCAGGTACCCACATCAAAGGTCCCAGGGCAATGCACTGTGGATAAATTGGTCCAACAGATTTGCGTACGCGTTCCCTCCTCTACCACTAATTCCATTACTAGTTCGGAAGCTGCAGCAACATTCAATGACAATGATACTAGTGGCACCCACGTGGGCAAGACAGCCGTGGTTCACCACGCTGCTACAACTCTCACAAGTACCACATCAAAAGCTAAGGTTATTACCCATGCATCTTACACAGAACCATGGAGAAATAATGCACCCAGATCCCAAACAACTGAACCTAGCGATCTGGCTCCTGAAGTCATAGAGTTTGGGTACTTAGATTTACCACCAGAATGCATGGAAATCATTAAACAAGCAAGACGTCCTACCACCAGAGCATGCTATGCAGCAAAATGGAAGAGGTTTGCTATACACTGTAACAGTAAGCACATCAACCCTCTGGACGCATCTACTAAACAAATCATTTGCTATTTGTTACACTTACAGCAATGTAACCTAGCATATACCTCTATCAGAGTTCATGTTATGTTATGTTATGTTATGTTATGCAGGGGTTTTGTATAGCGTGCGGCTACTCGAAAGAGTGTCCCGACGCTTTGGATTGCACACTAATCTCATAACACAACAGGGAAAATAAAATAAGAAACAGAGATAAAAGAAACCTAATAGGGACCGAAACTAAGAGGAAAAGAGCCAGGTTTTAAGCCCTTTCCGAAAGGCCAACAAATTAGGAATGCTGCGCAGGGACACAGGCAGTTTATTCCATAACTGAGGCGCTAGTAGTTTAAAAGAGCGGCCTCCGATGCGGGCTCTCTTCACACGAGGAACCGCCGCAAGAAACAGGGCTTCAGACCTGAGCGACCTGGCAGGCAAATAAAAGGCCAGCCTCTTCTGCAGGTATTTTGCTCCGGAGGCGTGCAAGGCTTTGTGTGCCAGAGTGAGAGTTTTAAAAATTATCCGCTTCCGGACAGGGAGCCAGTGCAGAGCCTCCAGAAGACCCGAGGCTCTGGCACGGCGAGATAGTCCAAAGATGGCCCGTGCTGCCGAATTCTGGACAACCTGTAACCGTTGGAGCAGATATTCTGGCAAGCCGAGATAAAGGACGTTGGAATAGTCAATTCTCGAGCCTATAATCGCCTGCACCGTGATCTTCCTATGTTCCTCCGATAACAGGGGAAGGAACTTACGTAGCATCCGGAGTAGGCCAAAGCAGGTACCAGTGAGACCGATTACCTGTGAACGTAGTGTGAGGCCATTGTCGATCTTAATCCCAAGGTTTTTAGCCACCTGGGACGAACTTGCTGGTGGAAACATGTTCTCAGGCCACCACACTTTCCAGTCCGGATCCGAACTGCACCCAAAAAAGAGGACCTCGGATTTATCCGAGTTGCACTTGAGGCTGTTGTGATGGAACCATTGAAACACAGCCTCAAGGCAACCCTGGATCCTACCTCCATCGAAGTCCGCACCCCTCTCACAGGTGAAGAGGAGCTGGGTGTCGTCGGCATAAGAAACGATCTGGGCCCCGAAAGACTCCGCCAATGCCGCCAGAGGGGTCATGAAGATGTTAAATAGAGTTGGACTCAGGACAGAGCCCTGAGGAACTCCGACACCCAATGGCGACATCTCGGCGGAGCAAGCAGAAGCCCAGACCGTTTGTCGACGGCCTGCCAGGAAAGATCGAAACCACTGGAGCACCGTCCCTCGGAGACCAGCCTCTGAGAGTCTTGCAAGAAGACCCTCATGAGGGACGGTGTCGAAGGCCGCCGACAGATCTAGCATCACCAGCATCGCTCTCCCGCCCGAATCCAGCACCTCCTTAATCGCCTCCGAGATTTCCAGGAGGGCTGTTTCGGTGCTAAGATTGGCGCGGAAACCCGACTGGGTAGGGTGCAGTAGGTCGTGGGACTCCAGGTAATCGGCAAGCACCTTATGGACATGCTTTTCAATGACCTTCGCAAAAGCCGGCAGGAGCGAAATAGGTCTATAATTCGCCAACACCTCCACATCCAGGCCAGGCTTTTTAAGCAGGGGAATAATCATGGCCTGCTTCCAGGCCTGGGGAACCACACCCTGTGCAAGAGAACAATTCAACAGGGGGTTCACGAGGGGATTAATGACAGCTGCCATTTTAGCCAAAAATTTTGCCGGACAGGCATCCCGAGGGGAACCTGATTTAAGCCCCGCCATCAGGTCAAATGAGGCGGTCAGCGAGAGAGGAGGGAAAGCTGCCAAGGCCACACCTGCGTTAAGTCATCTAGCAGCCATAGCAGCATACCTACAAAACAGACAACATCTGTCATTGTTCAAAGTACCAGCAATTAAAGCTTTCATGGAAGGACTCAAAAGAGTCATTCCACCAAGAAGACCACCTTCCCCAGTCTGGAATCTCAACATAGTGCTTACCAGACTAATGGGGCCACCATTTGAACCTATGCATAGGTGTGAAATACAATTCCTCACATGGAAGGTAGCCTTCCTCATAGCTATCACGTCACTGAGAAGAGTAAGTGAACTGCAGGCTTTTACGATTCAAGAACCATTTATGCAGCTACACCAAAATAAAGTGGTTCTTAGAACAAACTAAGCATGGGCGAATTTTGCGGATCTCGCGTTCGCGAATTTTGCGGATTTGCGGATTCGCAATCCGCAAAATCCGCGAATTCCCGCGAATTTGCGGATTTTTTTTTTTTTGTGTTCGCCCGTGTTTCTGCCAGTTCGCGAGGGTTTTGTACACTTTCGCAAATTGCGAACTTACCTGTCGGGTCGCAAGTTTCGCGAACTTGTTGTTTCTACGTGTCCAGCCTGTTTGGGACACTCTTCTTCATCACTGCCACTCTCTGTCACCACTGCCACTCTCTGACTACTCATGCCACCCTCTGGCCCACCCATGCCACCCTCTGTTTCATCACCACACCCTCTGGTTGTCCAGTGTACATTATTTTCGGCAAAGCAAAGCACACCTTCCCTGCCTCAAGTGACCTGAATTAATTTGGGGCTGATTAATGTGTCACAGAATATTTTTTTAGCTGGCACCTGCTTCCTTAGTGCGCCCTGATTAGTGATCTTTTGCACTTGCTAAGTGCTTTCATTGTTGCAAAATTAGTTACAACACCTGCCCTGCCCCAACTGACAATAATGAATTAGGGGCTGATTAATGGTTTTTAACTTCCAGCCTGGCTCCTGCTTGTCTCCCTTAGCTGTAATTCAGGACCTTTGTGGCATATGTGTAACTATTCTGAGGTTCAGAGCAGGGTCACATAATAGTTTCAACTGGCAACTGAACTCTGGAGGGGCCCCTCAGGAAGCACTACAGGAAATGGCTACTAATGATGAGCCTGAACTTTTGAACCTGGTAAGTAGTTACTTTCAGTTTTGCTAAGATCGTATTTCTGCAATTTTGCACTTATTCGCGGGGCGCGAACTCACGCGAACTCACGCGAACAGTGCGAGCAGTGCGAGCAAAATCCGCTGCTCGCGGATTTGCGGATTTTGCGGGAGATTCGCAAATCTCGCGGATTGCGGATTTCCCGAAAATCCGCAAAATCCGCGAGCGGAACGGATTTTCCGCCCATGCCTAGAACAAACCCAAAATTCTTACCGAAGGTTATTTCAGCATTCCACATCAATCAGTCAGTGGAATTACCGGTTTTCTTTCCAAAACCACAAACAGTAGCTGAAAGAGCCCTACATACACTGGATGTTAGAAGGGCCATATTATACTACATAGAAAGAACACAAACTTTCAGAAAGACAAAACAGCTATTTGTTGCGTTTTCTCCCACACATAAAGGCAATCCCATCTCCAAAGCGGGCATTGCCAGATGGATTGTAAAATGCATTCAAATATGCTACTTAAAGGCAAAGAGAACATTAACTGTTCCTCCTAGAGCTCACTCTACACGTAAACTAGGAGCATCTATGGCATTTCTGGGAAACATTCCACTAGATGACATATGCAAAGCGGCTACCTGGGTTACACCGCACACCTTCACAAAACACTATTGTGTAGATGTGCACACAACACAACAAGCTAGAGTGGGACAAGCAGTATTAAAAACATTGTTTCAGACAGTTGCAACAGACAAGGGCGACCACCGCTAGGGAGAGAACTGCTATATAGTCTATTCATAATGTACCATCTGCAGCCCATATGCCTCGAACGGAATATGCTACTTACCAGTATGCATATGTTCTTGGCATAGAGGGCTGCAGAGTGGTACATGCCCTCCCAGCCTCCCCGGAAACCTGTGTCTGTTCCAACATTATCTTATTTAGATACACTTACATGGGCACTCTTATCTGTATTCTACTATACTACTCCATCTAACCCTACTATGGCAAAACAATCTAAGGATGGAGCCGATGCCCATGCGCACTACCAACCAAGGGAGGAGTCACCAAGAGACAAAAGACTCTCCAAGAGAAAAACAAAGTGCAATCATCCGAGCCCAACACCAGATGGCGATCTATTCATAATGTACCACTCTGCAGCCCTCTATGCCAAGAACAGATGCATACTGGTAAGTAGCATATTCCTTTCCCAGATCTCCCAATATTTCATTCTTTTAAGTTGGTTCCCTTTTCTATCCAGACTGCTAGTTCTTATTACAGCGTTTAGCCAGTTTTCATGGCTTGGCGGAGCTGGTTTTATCCAGTTAATACAAATCTCTCTGCGCGCTAATAGGATCATAACAAACAATACATTTTCATGGTGCTTACTCAGTTTAATCTGATTTGGTTGATTTGTATTATATATCCCAAAAATAATTAAAAGAGTACTCACAGTTATAGGTGTTGCCAGTAATGCAGTTAGAGTCTTACCAATCTCTTGCCAATATTGCGTAAGTGCTGGGCAGCCAACAAACATGTGAATATCGTCCGCTTTTTCTTCGCCACATTTACCGCACAATTTAATTGCCGAGCCTTTAAATTTTGATAGTTTTTTGGGTGTCCAATACGCTCTATGTATAGAGAAGAGATGGTTTCTTTTTAAGGCTGCTGTGTTTATACACAGCCAACATTTCTCTACTGATTTTTTCCAGATTAGACTTAGATCCAGAGCTTCATTTGGTAGATCTTTCCTCCATATCTTTTCAGGGATGGTAAAATCCTCTTCGCCGGATTCAATTAAAGTCCAATACCATTTTGAGACTTCTTTTTTTAATACCGTTTCATTCGTCATTTCGGTTTCTAAGTTATTCGGATCTGTTGCTCCTTTCGAAATGGTATTTGCCCAACTGCTTAATTGATAATATTTGAACTTTGATAGTTTTCTTTCTGTTATTATTTGCAAATGTTCCCATGATATTAAGGCGCTTTCAACCAGGAGTTGTCCCCATTTTTCAATTCCTGCTTGTCTGAGAGGACTTGATAGTGAGTCCTTTAAGCATTCTGGGGTGCCTGGTGAGTCCCATATTGGAGCCATACTGCTGTAATATGGAATCTTTGTGACGATTCTTATCTGATTCCATAGCTTAGCGGCGTTGTTCGGAACCTTCAGTTTTACTTTTTTGAAAAATTTTGGGTGACCAAATTTGAAAAGGAAATGATCTTCACCATTTGTTAGATGTTGCAAATATGTTGGGTAAGCTTGGTGTTCCTTTAGCAGAGCTCTGAAATTTTTAAATTGGAAGGATCTATAGTATTCATATATATCAGGGCTTGCTATACCTCCTTGTTCCTTCTTTCTCCTTAGTTTGTTCCATGCAATTCTTGTGCTTTTTGCTGACCAAATAAAGCTAGATATTTCTCCTTGTATTTTTTTTAAAGCTTCTTTTTTGAATTCTAACGGAATGTTATTAAAGAGATAGGTGAATTTTGGAATGATTGACATTTTGGAATGATTGACATTTTTATTATGTTAGATTTGCCTAAAAAGCTTAGTGGTAGACCTGACCAGACCTGACCAAATTTTAAGGAGTTTTTTCATTTCTTTAGCCACTATGTTTAGGTTTGTTTCTGATAGTTTTCCCAGATCTTTTGTTATAGTTATATCTAAGATTATGCAGAAGGTTGTGGATTATGTGTCATGTTTGTGAAATACATAGTCCAGTTTAAACCTTGAGTCTTTAAGAGCATATAATTCCATAGGTACTTTTTTTTTCCACAGCCAGCATATTACACTTGTCTCCCCCCTCCCCCCTTATAACCTATTTTCCATTTTCTGGTTCTCCAGTGCCGCAAGGTCATATGAATAGAAATATCCTTTTGCAAATATCATGACTCTACTATATATAGAAAACAAAATTAAAAACCATTGTCATGTCTAACACCAAGAGCTCTAATTTTCAAAAATTGCTAGACCTATTGCATTGCAAATGCTTGTTATTTTTCAGCTCTGGACTGGGGCTCTTCATTGTGGGGTGACGCTCCTCCACTCAAATGGAGAAGCCGCCCCTGTCATACCCACAGTCGACCAAACCCCAAATTTTTACAATGTTCAAAAACAATTAAACAGAATTAAAAGGACTACCCCCTTTACTAATATAGATTTGTATGTTTCAGTCTATTTTTGGTGGTCTCTGTAAGAATGTCTATGGGTACACATATGACTGGGTGGGTAACCTGGTGCTCTTTAAGGTCATCATCTACTATTTACTGTGCTTTGAAAGTTGATATAATTTAATATGTAATGAAAAATGTGCTTTAAAATGCACCATTTTGGTCTGTCTTTTTCCCAAATTTTCTTGGGGGGTTCCCCCCCCCCTAGTAGTGGTCGGGCTCGCTCGCTGCACTCGCCCGCAACACGCCGGATGAGGGCTGGTCTGGGGAAATTTGCCAGGGCTGCTTTCAGTTCCCAGTCCAGCCCTGCCTGGTCAGAAATGTCCTCACTACCACAATTATTTAATACCCTCAAGAATGAAGTGGGTGTGCAAGCAGATTGCAAAGAGCATGTGTATGCTCTCTCAAATACCAGCGAAAATAGCAAATGTCAGATTTTAAAGTATTAATGTTAGATGCAATGCGGGTACCATTCTGGTGACAAATTAAAGAAAAACAGATTTCAGCAGTGCTATGAAGCAGAATTCTCCCTGTCAAATGGTCACCCAACTACAGAAAAATCAATTGCATCACGTACAATAGTCAGCTAAAAACATTTAAAACAAATTAAAAGAAAAAGACCGGTAGCAGACTGTGTCCGCTTTGGCAGGTGATACACGGATAAGGAGGAGGAGGACCTCAAAGCTATCCCTTCAACACACAGTCAAGAATACACCATACCACACTTTCAGGGAGATCTTGTCTGGATCCAGCCCACTTTTTTACCTGGATGTTCTCCCCATTAGCACCACTCACTGGCTAGATACCTACAGCCGCAACCTCGCCACAACCCCTGCAGATTGTTTCGCTCAATGTGAATGGTCTGACATACTTTATCAAAAGGAAAAAAATACTGTAATTCCTTCAATCCCAACATCCTGATGTGGCGCTGGTTAGGGAAACTCACCTGACAGACTTCAAACATGCAAACTGATACGGCAATGGGTGGGCACAGTGATACATGCTAGAAAACACTACCACGCACCTGAACAGCCCCAGCACACCTCTGTATCATAGAAAGAGTGGAGTTGATATTCTGTTGCATAATTCCCTAGCATCACACTCACTACGAATCTGGAAAGACCCTTTGGGCAGATATGTTTTTACAAAACTTAAAATACAAAATGAGACATTGATTATTGGCTCTATTTACATGCCAGTGGAGGTCAAGTCAGATCTCTTCACCACTCTGTCCAGACTCCTTCATTCATTTGGCACAACGAAGCTTCTGAGGGGAGGTGACTGGAACGTTTTCTTAGACCCTCATTTAAACACATTTGGGACTCATGATACCAGGCAATCCCGAGACAGATATATACTCTATGACATCCTTGCTGATCATACATGGCTAGAACTCTGGCACTTGGCGCATCCGCAAGACAAAGACAACACTTTCACGTTTTGCGTACATGGCACTTGATCCTGTATAGGGTTTCTTTTGATGGATGTGGCGCTGGTCCATACTTTAGTGATGGTCTCCATAGTACCTAATGGCATGTCAGACCATGTTTTAAATTTCTTGGAATTGGATCTTGCTAATATCAAACATGTCATGGCCCTTTGGGGCATGAAAGCTACTTGACGCAGGGACCCTGATGATAAAAAAACTCTTATGCACCTATTTGTGACAATACCTGTTGGACAGTATAAACACGGGTCCCTCCACTCAATTAATATGGGCTGAGGGGAAGGCTTGCCTTAGGGCTAACCTCATGATGGACTCTGTAACCCTTAACCCTATCGCTGCTGCCGTCGGCCGTTGGACGTTGCGCGAGCTACCTCCCTGGTGCTGCGCACGTCCAACGGCCGACGCGGCCGCACCCGTTTCTTCGAACGTTCAGCACTGGCGCTGAACGTTCGAAGCAGTAAACGGGTTAAGGTAGGAATGGGAGAACAATGCAGACTGACCACCCTCATACAACAGTTGACATGGCGTAGCACACAGTGCCTTGGAGAACTCCTTAAGTCCAAATATGATCATAATAAAACACTGAGAGAAGCCAGAATAAAATGTAGTAATTTAAGATCTTCCATCAATGACAGTTCTACCTTACCATCTTTTCTCCACTATGCCAAATGATAGCAAAGGTAGAGATTTTACACCACTGGAAATCTGCTACGCCAGCCTCCTATCAAACATGATTACAGACATGCACATGATCCCGACTTACGAAAAGATCATATACAAATTCAACGATAAAATGCAAAAATTTGAGGAAGCCTGTGGTGCACTCCTTTATTTATTTTTTATATAGAGTTTTATGTAGCGGGAACTTGACCCGCATCGGGTATCAGAGCGCTTTACACAGCACCGGTTGCGTTACATGAGGCCACTTTCAATTTTTTGGGGGTTAGGCACGGGGAGTTTAAGTGAATTGCCTAGAATCACAGGATGTTCAGCGTCATTGCCGAGACTGGTACCCAGTTCCCCACATTCGAGGTCGACCGCCCTAGCCGTTAGGCCAACTCCTCTCCCCAACTGTTCTCCCCAACTCCTCACTCCAACTCCTCTACATATAAAAGCCAATGATCAGTCTGGAAGTCTCGTCTCCTGCATCACCGATCAATTCTGAACACCCATGTCAGGCTCATACCTCAAGGCAGCAGTACACCCCCCTTAACATTCCGTTCTCCAATACAATTGGGTTAATGGTATGCCCTCATTAGAGCAGACTAGAGTCAGTCCAGCCCACGCATAACAACTTGGGGAATTATCCCACCGGAACTGGCAAGCTCTCACCGTTTTGAAGAGGGATGAATGCTTCCAGGGAGGCGGGGTAGCGAGGAGCTCCTCTTTTACTTAGGTATTTGATACCTTATTGTTTGGGTCTGTACCTAAACTTTTTGTTTAGCTTTTCTTCTAACAGATGGTATTGCCCTCAAGAGGTTTTTTTTTGTCATTTTGACTTCTATTGGGACTTCTCCTCTCTTCCCTCACAGGAAGCTTTTCTTTTTCACCTATGTCTCAACCACATGCACTCTGTTTTGTGCATTGCTACCCTCATGTTTCTCAGATGTTGTAACTTGAAAAAAATTAATAAAGAATTGAGTTATAAAAAAATCAAAGTAATGCACTTCAGGCTAATATAATGTGGAAAATCGACAAGATGCATACAAAGAAAAGAAGTTAACCTAACAAAGACCATAAAGCGGTCTTCCTCTTGGACCTCACTAAACTAGTTTTGCAAAACGACAAGCAAAATCCTGACTAAACATGTTTTCAGTCTAATGCAATGAGTAGATACACCAAATAGCTACCCAATTGTCACTTAACCTACAAATAATGCGGTTTCCCCAACAAAATGACGTAATCGCTCCTCTCCTGCGCATTCCCCGACAGCAGGGTGCGATAAAGAACTACAACACAAAAGAAAAACTAATGCACCAAGGCAAAGAATTTCACTGCCTTGAAAACAAGACTCTCTTGTCTCCTTATGTGCAGCCAACTTTTCAACTCCTGCTGTTGAATGCTTTGCGGCCGTGAAAAATGACTGCCTGAAAAACAAACCATAAGTTAAAGGGTATAGCAAGTTTAACTTGCTTTCAGGGGCGTAGCTAGAGCTTGTGGCGCCCGGGGCTATCCCTCGGATTGCCGCCCCTGGAGTTGGGGATGCTGGGGAAAAATGACGGCGAGCGCTTGAAAGAGGTCCGAGAGACACGTAATATTGCCGCTAATAGTTACCTCGATCATGCAAGTTACATGCACATACATGACGCGGTCCAAGGATACACAGTTGAATACACCGGTGACTGGCAGTACAAGAGAGAGCACACAGACAATTGCTTTCTTCCAGACTTGAGGTTCCACACCCCTCTTCAAAGATTGCTTGCACACCTGCAGTGTAGGAAGAGTGAGATCATCGACCAGCTCTTTCCATATCCTCTGAGGTTAGGGGATCCAAGGGAGATCCCGAGGTAGCGGACCAGGTGATAACTAAGAAGGTCTCCGAGATAGCATCACAGGTTAAGCCTGCCATTATGGTTGTCAGAAGAGTCCTTAAGGGTCATAGGTTCACTTAGCACCGATAGTTCAGTAAAGCTCTGGTCACCAGTAGCTCTGAACAGTGTCTCAGATCAGGGGATGCTGTCTTAACAGATGTAATTATGTCCTCCAAAATCTTGCTGATATTTTCAATCAAAGAAATCAGCCAGATAATCACAGAGTTCCTAGGAAGATGTAACCTCTTGCTTTGAGCAATCCAAGTCTGTTAGTCCCCGAAGAATTTCAAAAACTTTTTTTGCCCCATTGTTGGCTCCAAGAATATTATTAATGAATGGGTACGGGGATTGCACTCAAGATCACTTTTGTTTAATATGTTTGTGCGATATGTGTGCTGCACTAGATTAGTGCCTGCTCACTAGTCATCTAATGTGGTTGTGGCCTGGGACCCAAGGTGTCCAGGACTCTAGTGCGCACTACAACAGATACAAATTCTCCAATATCACTTTCAGATCAACTTTTATCAAATTATTCGTGCAAAAGAATCATGTAATTCACATAATTATCAGACATGATATGAATCCATAAGTAACAATTTACAACATCTTGTTGTGGTTAATCACACTAAAAATAACATACAAAAAGAAATAATTACAAGGATCAACAAAAACCCAATGCATTTCGGGGCTTGAGCCCCTTCATCAGGGGTCTGTAGGATAAAGAAGAGATAAGAAAAAAGAAGAAAGGAAACTTGGTTACTCTCAATGCCTGGGAGGACACTGTGATTTCTCATATTAATGTGCCTAATCGTTTCTTACCACTAGATATGGGATCACACGTCTCCTTGTGTATACAGTTTTGAATGTGCATCAATATAACATCTGCACGAGAAAAAGTATCATTTTAGTGTCTATCATTAAGATAAAACATGGATCTCTCATGATTATCTGGCTTGAAGGTTCATTTACCTGTGGAGTATATGCCGACCGGGTCACTGTAAAAAATATTAACGCACTCGTTATCAATTTAGTTGCTAATTAAGGAAAAAAATCCTGCATTAAAGCGGATTGCATTGCTCACCTGTGTCGAGCATTTAATTTAGGAAACCTGCGTGGGATAAAAAGAATGCAAAAATGATGCCGGTACTAAATAAAACACGGCTCGATATTACAAGCTGAAATTGACATATCATCAAGTTGAGAAGTACCTGCACGGTTCTTCAGCTGTTTATCAGCGTTTGTAGTGTTCGTGTTCCGCTGTGGGGACAAGGAGCGCGTTTAGAGCGAGGCATTTATAATCTGCTAATACACGGGCTAAAAAATGCTCGAAGTACAGAGCTTACCAATGTTTAGACTGCGTCTCGTCGTCTACCATATCCCGATTTGAGTAAGCAGATCGCCGCGAAGCGTGAATTAAATAAGTCCTTCATTAGTTGTGATTGTCTACGACGATGTCTTCATTATTTGGAAACGGTCTTCCTCTGAGCTATTGCAAAACATAAAGAGTTTGAACTTAGCCAATCCAAGAATTCAATTTACTCACAACATCAGCACAACATCAATACCATTTCTGGATGTCATGGTAGAGCTAGTGGACAATACAATACAAACAAGACTCTACAAAAAATCTACTGATAAAAATACAGCCTTACTGTATGGCAGTTTCCATCCAGCAAGTTTAATCAATAATTTGCCAGCATCGCAATTCATGAGAATAAAGCGAATATCGTCAGACAACACAAAATGTGAAAAAAGTCTAGATGAACAAAAGCAAAAATATTTGGATAGGGGATACCCCAGAAAATTATTAGAGGCGCAGATTGAAAAAATCAAAACAATCCCAAGGATAGAACTTCTCCAAAAAAAAAAAAAAAATTGACAACAAAAAGGATGGTGTTCGTATCTAAGTATTCGACAGCCTCCAGAGACATTAAGAGAATAATTAAAAAAAGATGGGAGATTCTTCAAGTGGAAAAAGATTTTGGATCGTTGTTCAGAGATAAGCCATTATTTGCTTATAAACGAGCACAGAATTTAAAAGAAATGATTGGTAAACCACAAAGGGAGGAGATAAACATTCAACAGCAGGAAATGTATAAAGGCACGGTTCAGTGTTTCAATTGTAAAAACTGTAATAATGTCATACTTGGGAACACATTATTGCACCCACGAACAGGGGAGAAAATTCCTCTGAAACATACAACTAGTTGCAATTCTGAACACGTAGTTTATTCAATTAAATGCCCGTGTGGGCTACTGTACGTTGGGAAAATGGACAGGAAACTTAAATTACGATTGTCGGAACACAAGAGCCGGATACGTAATAAAAACAGTACATCACCTTTGGCAAAGCACTGGATGGACGTAGGACACTCCATAGCCCAATTGAGATTTCAAATAATCGAGCTAGTACCCCAACGACTAGGTCAGGACAATGCAAAGATCCTTCTCCAAAGAGAAGCCTTCTGGATACGGAAACTACAAACTTTGACCCCGTATGGGCTCAATGATAAAATGGACATGATTTGCTTCTTGTAAATAGTTGTGGAATAAGAGCCTCATAGGACTCCGACCCAGCGTGATATATATTTGCACTTTATCAAAATAAAAACACACCTTATACATGAGTAGAGTACAACAACATGAATAGTATAGTAAAGTATCATTATAGAGACATTAAAATTACACCACACAAGATTGTAAATAGGCAGGATGATTTACGTGAATTAATATTGAAATCAGAGCTGATCGAAAATTCACTGTATTTCAACTTTCTTTTCGTTGCTTTTCTCTTTCTTTACTCCTGGATAGCCTTTTATAAATTCAAATAGTAATTTTCTAAATAAACTCATTGATAAGCAGGTATTCTAGTGATATGAAGGTGAGATTCACTTTTTAGTAATGGCGACCACGCAAACTCATGTTTGAATAAGTCCGTCGTCGTAGACAATCACAACTAATGAAGGACTTATTTAATTCACGCTTCGCGGCGATCTGCTTACTCAAATCGGGATATCGTACACGACGAGACGCAGTCTTAACATCGGTAAGCTCTGTACTTCGAGCATTTTTTAGCCTGTGTATTAGCAGATTATAAATGCCTCGCTCTAAACGCGCTCCTTGTCCCCACAGCGGAACGCAAACACTACAAACGCTGATAAACAGCTGAAGAACCGTGCAGGTACTTCGCAACTTGATGATATGTCAATTTCAGCTTGTAATATCGAGCCGTGTTTTATTTGTTACCGGCATCATTTTTGCATTCTTTTTATCCCACGCAGGTTTCCTAAATTAAATGCTCGATACAGGTGAGCAATGCAATCCGCTTTAATGCAGGATTTTTTTCCTTAATTAGCAACTAAATTGATAACGTGTGCGTTAATATTTTTTACAGTGACCCGGTCGGCATATACTCCACAGGTAAATGAACCTTTAAGCCAGATAATCATGAGAGATCCATGTTTTATCTTAATGATAGACACTAAAATGATACTTTTTCTCGTGCAGATGTTATATTGATGCACATTCAAAACTGTATACACAAGGAGACGTGCAATCCCATATCTAGTGGTAAGAAACGATTAGGCACATTAATATGAGAAATCACAGTGTCCTCCCAGGCATTGAGAGTAACCAAGTTTCCTTTCTTCTTTCTTCTTTTTTCTTTTTTCTTATCTCTTCTTTATCCTACAGACCCCTGACGAAGGGGCTCAAGCCCCGAAATGCATTGGGTTTTTGTTGATCCTTGTAATTATTTCTTTTTGTATGTTATTTTTAGTGTGATTAACCACAACAAGATGTTGTAAATTGTTACTTATGGATTCATATCATGTCTGATAATTATGTGAATTACATGATTCTTTTGCACGAATAATTTGATAAAAGTTGATCTTAAAGTTATATTGGAGAATTTGTATCTGTTGTAGTGCGCACTAGAGTCCTGGACACCTTGGGTCCCAGGCCACAACCACATCCAAGAATATTATTAGCATAAAATGGCTTTACCAACCTCTCTTTTATAATCACCTACCACACTCTTAAGACACTTTTTATCTGCACCGGAATAACCCCTAGGCAAATCATTTGCCAATATGCATCAGCCTAACACTTCCATGCGTTACAACTCCGTGTCTTGTGGGGTGATTGGCTCAGCCTGCTGGGGATCCACTGATGCAAAAACTGGTGACGTGTTTAATATTGGTATAAAACTGAATGCCCAAAAGGTATTTGTGTTTTTGTGCTAATAAACCTGAAAACTTGTCAGTGAGTCCCTCATCAGGTGCAGAATTGATATTAGACTAGCTTCCTTCACAAGGACCTGGGTCTGAATTTATGACTACAAGGCAAATTGTAGGGGCCATCTTTAAATCTAAATAGCCTTATGGCCGTCACAAAGGTGGCACGTTAAAATGCAAACAACAATTAAAAAAATAGGAAATTGAAATGCACCCCCATGTAAATTTCATAAACAGATCAAAGAAATCGACTGAACGACCTTTGAATGCACTGAATGCGAAATGAGCAAACAATGATGGCCAATCATGTGAGTGCAATCCCAGGTAAACACCATACACAGGTCAAGCAGTGGACCTCTGAAACTCTTGCTAAGAAGCAGCGCTCCTAGAGCATGATGTATCACATATCTGAATGCAATGACAGAAACAGCAAAATACAAGTCAGTTGCACACCATGGTAAACACAGCTTTTTAGTGTAATTTAAAAACACGCCCTCAGAGCTCCTAGAGAGTGAGTATGATGTATCACATCTCTGAATGCAATGACAGAAACATCAAAATACAAGTCAGTTGACACACCATGGTAAACACAGCTTTTTAGTGTGTTTTAAAACCACGCCCTTAATTAAATCGGCCACCCGCCTTTGAGAGAACCCACCCCCCCATTTTTTTCATCCCACTTAAAGCCCTGTTGGTATCTATGCTGCCCACTGAAAGCTCTCTTACCTCACTCGTGAGTGACTCACTCCAAACTCCAAAGTCTCTATACCAGGCAGCCAGGGGTGGCATAGCTGCCAAGGTTTCAGATTGCTATGTGTGACATTTTTCAAAATGTCAGTGTAATTATGTGTGACATTTCAACGACTATGAGTGACACTTTCTCACAAGCAAAATCAAGCAATGAAGATGAGGGAAACATATAAATATCATAAATTACACCCATTTGAGCAACAAGAAACTCCAAGAACATCTTAAAAGTGCTGCAAAGCACTAGAAATGGTCTCTGTCCACATGGGACCTGGCCCAACAGGAAGGATGTGTGAGGCACCAACATGAACAAGTTACCCACAAAGCCATCTCGGTTATCTAAGTGTCACACCGTCTCAGCTGAAAGGTGCACAGACAGACTAGACTGCTTAGCACCGTTCTGGTGCAATAATCACCTATACAATATAGATGATAGCTTACTGCTGTCAGAAACCTTTAAATTACCCCCTGCAGTTTTGAGAAATAAACCGCAAACCTAAAGGAAGGCACAGAACCGCACACTTGGTTACAGCTATTATCATTCTTTTAGCACTAAAGTGACAGCGGAAGTGCATACCATATTGCATACATGCTGTTTTGAACATGTCTGATTTTTAACATGCTGTCGAATACAGGTTGTTCATTAAGGCATCACATGACATTCACTGCAGACTATGTATGTAAACATTTCTAAAAGGTGGAGGCAAAAGGATGAGAAGGAAAAAGAGTAGGAAGAAGAGAAAAAAATGAAGGCGGGAGAGGAGAGAGCAGGAGGGAGACAATGCGAGCAGGGAGAGGGGTGAGAGGGGAGGAAGTAGACAAAAGGAGGAGAGAGGGAAAGAGTTAAAAAAGAAGGTGTATAGGTGAGATTGGAGGAGAGAGAGATGGCCAAAAGCAGAAATGGAAGGGGAAATGCAAATGTGAGGCACTTGACATGGCTATTGCAGCAAGTAAATATAGCCAAACATGCGCTGGACACCTCAGTTGAATTAGAGATAACATCTCAGTTAAGGAATGGAACACTGGTGTGCTCTTCTGTGAATTTATGTACTGTTCCCTGGAAGCTGGCGAGTTCCCTGCACCGTCCAAGTACAGTGATTAGTGTCAGTGGGCCCCCAAATGCGAGTCAACACGTGTTCCATCATGCTATGATAAACTAAATGCTTCTGCACATTGAGGTTGCCAGGGAGTGGTGAGCAGTAATGGTTCAGGTGCGAAAAGTAATAATTTATAGGTTTGCTTTCTGCTCTACATTTAAAGAGACAGTTGGCAGTTTCAGACTCTTCTCCTTTGAGCCGGTGGAAATTGCCCTCACACTGAGCTCTTTCCTAGTTTCTGGTAGACAAATCCAAGGATACCAGATCACCGAATGCCGATTCTTTAGAAAAGTTTGCTGCATGCATTAAAATATATATTTTGTAAAACCTTTCATAGCCCTGTGGGGTTTGCAGAAGGCAGTAGCAGGATGACAGGTGAGCATCCTGCTGGTATCAGTTGGCACGCCTCGGTAGACACACACACTCAGACTCAACCCCAAGTCTGTGCTTCTCCTGTATATTTTCAGCAGAAGCCAAACGGCCTTGAGGCTTCCAGGGCAGCTGCTGGCAATAACCCCCGCACTCCCCCATACCGTGGAAGTCTCTACCCAAAGACCCAAACCCATGTTAACCCCAACACACTTAGCCAACAAGCTCGTAATTGTTGTGGTGGTTGTTGGCCGCAGTTTTATTGGGATCATAAATCATATCTGGGTCATAAACATGTCAACACAATATCCCGAAAATTATATCTGGGTCATAAATGTGTCAATACAACATGCCTGGGTCATAAATCATACATGCCACTGCCGTGGTCATAATTAATAACGGGGTCATAAATCATACATGCCATCACCATCATAAATCATCTCTGGGTCATAAATCATACATGACATCATCATTTTCATAAATCATATCTGGGTCATAAACATGTCAATCAACATATTGTGCCGATCATTTCGTGGCACATTCAGTTCGTAGATGGCACGCCTACCAAACCAGTTCTTTTGTTGGTCCGTTGGTATTCCTCCTTGTCGTGTTACCTCAGGGACCGCCATTTTGGCTGGTCACCCACGCCCTTTGCGTGTATGGAGGGGTAGCTTCTCTGAGGAGTTAGGCCCCAACTCGCTACCTTTATGTGCCCTGCCGTCCGGCCGGGTCTGGGCCGCGAGCGCCGTCTCCATTCGCTACTCCCCTCCTTTGCCAGGCCACCTCACCCTGCCGTGCGGCATCCCAAAGTGAGTGGCCTACTTCTACACACCGCCCTGTTGGTGTGTCTCCTTAGCCATCCGATTGTAACCATTCCCGTCAATGCTTGTGTTCCTGTCCAGCACTGCGACAACTGCTGGTTCCTAGGTGTGGGTGGGTGGGTCCAAAAGTTCCAGGTGCGCCGCTTCCCCCGCTCCGCAAAAATTGGGAGCTAGCTGGTGGAAGCGGTGTCTTATATCCCCCCACTTCTGCACGTCCTTCCCTTGTAACTGGCCACCCCATTGGGGGGTTTGTACCATGCTGTCCCCCCCGATTGGCTGAGGGGGGGGTCCTTGGTGTCAAACAGGATGTTCCGCCTGCGAGGTGTTAAAGTCCTCCTGCCGCTTCTGGGCGCCCAGAACCGGTTCTTCCACTGGGGCTCGGCGTGGGTTAAGGCGCCGGCCCTTGAGCCTCCTCCCCCCCTTCGGGGGGGATGCGGCGGCCTCTGCAATAACCCCCGCACTCCCCCATACCGTGGAAGTCTCTACCCAAAGACCCAAACCCATGTTAACCCCAACACACTTAGCCAACAAGCTCGTAATTGTTGTGGTGGTTGTTGGCCGCAGTTTTATTGGGATCATAAATCATATCTGGGTCATAAACATGTCAACACAATATCCCGAAAATTATATCTGGGTCATAAATGTGTCAATACAACATGCCTGGGTCATAAATCATACATGCCACTGCCGTGGTCATAATTAATAACGGGGTCATAAATCATACATGCCATCACCATCATAAATCATCTCTGGGTCATAAATCATACATGACATCATCATTTTCATAAATCATATCTGGGTCATAAACATGTCAATCAACATATTGTGCCGATCATTTCGTGGCACATTCAGTTCGTAGATGGCACGCCTACCAAACCAGTTCTTTTGTTGGTCCGTTGGTATTCCTCCTTGTCGTGTTACCTCAGGGACCGCCATTTTGGCTGGTCACCCACGCCCTTTGCGTGTATGGAGGGGTAGCTTCTCTGAGGAGTTAGGCCCCAACTCGCTACCTTTATGTGCCCTGCCGTCCGGCCGGGTCTGGGCCGCGAGCGCCGTCTCCATTCGCTACTCCCCTCCTTTGCCAGGCCACCTCACCCTGCCGTGCGGCATCCCAAAGTGAGTGGCCTACTTCTACACACCGCCCTGTTGGTGTGTCTCCTTAGCCATCCGATTGTAACCATTCCCGCCACGCCGCAGGGGGGCGCACGTCTTCCTGCGGCTCCCCCCAGCTCCCGTGATTCTTGTGGCTTAAGTGCGCACTTGCACCACCGGACGGCACCTCGCTGACTCTCACCCCTTCTTCCGTCAGCTATACTCGGTCTTGGCCGAGGGGTCTGTGTGACCTTGCACAACACCCACTGTGGACAACCGCCACACATATCCTGAGCCGGCCTTGCATACTTTTGCGCAGCTGTGCTTTTCCATTTATTTGTGAGGCCGGCCCTCCTTTTCCACGTCGAGGTGGGCGCAGGATCTGCGCCGGGGCCCCTCGCACCCGGCGCGACAATCAACTCTTGTTTTTCCTGCGGTATGCACTGGCAACACGTGCCCGGCAGCCGTCTGCCTTCCCCTCCACCTCTTTTCTTTTTTTTTTTTTTTTTTAAACGCTGCTTGGCTCTGTCCGCCATGTGGAAGCCGCCTGTGTGCGGCGCGTTTATCTACACCTTCCTCGACAGGTCGATTCACCACTATGCTGCCTTTAGCTGCCCGGCCGTTCCCAGCCCGACCTGGAGGTTAGCCACTCCTCGTGCACTTAATATTCCACGGGGGTTTCCCGGAACTGTGCCCCTCCGTGATTTTTTGCGCGTTCCAGCGCTTAACAATGAAATCTGGCGGCCTTAGGTGCCGTGATATTCGCCTCAGGCTTCAGGCGGCCGCCCTTACTTAAACCAAGCCAATAGGCTGCGCACTGTTTGCACCACCAAGGGCCGCTCTGTGGCATATGTAATCATCCCCAGTGCTCCCCTTCCACTGTTTTCGGTCTGAGGGCCCCCCAAGTTCACATCCGTGGGGCGGTCAGGCCGCCACCGGTATGTGTATTCATGACAACACGTGCCCGGCAGCCCTCTGCCTTCCCATCCACGTGTTTCATTATTTTATTTATTTATTTATCTATTTATTTATTTATTTATTTTTTAAATCGCTGGTCTGCTGCAAAGAGCCGCCTGTGTGCGTGTTTATCATCACGCTCGTCCACAAATCGCTTAACGACTATGCTGTGTTAGCTGTCAGCCTGTACACCGCCATGCCTGGAAGTCAGCCACCCTTCGTGAACTGAAAATTACGGGGGGGCCTTCTAGGAACTATGGCCTTCCGCGATTTTGCGCGTTACAACGCTTAACAATGCAATCTGACGGCCGTAGGTGCTGTGTGATTCGCAGCTCTTCGCCCTCCTGAGTACCGATAAGAGCTTCATCTCTATTCTCCTGTTTTAAATTATTTATTTATTTATTTTTTATTTATTTATTTGTTTTTAAATAGCGGCTTACTGCAAGAACGTAGGTAGCTGCCGTGTGCGCAAGCCGCAGCTTTTCCAATGCTACGCGCATTGAGGTGGTGTGAATATTTCAAATTCTGTAACTCGCAGCGAGGCGCCTGCCGCGGTGCCGAGCGAGGCTGCAGACGCGATGAATTTGGCTGCATTTCGGTTTATTAATTACAAACTGTACAGCGTACTTGGTTTGTTATTTAAAAACTTCACAGAGATATACTGTGTTTAATATTTATACCATGCTCAAAATGCGCATCTAAGAGAAAACCTTCGCAAGTTCATTCAAAATTTTAAAACACTTCCTTGGGAGGGCTATACGGACAAAACACACTTTACCCTCCCTGTCTTTCATAGTCTACTGTGCCGAGAATGCCCGTGCTTGTGAAAGGGCAAAGCCATAACGGTTTCAGAGTTCTGTAGGGCAGGGGCCATCTCTGGGATCCCTCACAAGGACCCAATGGCTGATTGAGCTGCAGACTGGCCTAGTCGAGGCCTTTGCCCGCTTGTAAATGTCCACGAGGGCGCCATCCACAGGGGGTGGCATGCCTGGGAGCTCGTTTTTTCCTTCCCGCAATTTTAACCTCACTCACAGAGGGTCAAGCGGACTGGAGCCTAGAGATGGATTAGTGAGACCTGCTCCTCCTATCCGGAGGCGGTGAAACCCGGACTTATCCCGAGGCACTGGATTATCACAAATATGATTTACTTGGAGAATGCGCAGTGTCCGATATCTCTGTGTACCAATTTATTCTTTCGAAGCCAACCATATCCGGAAAGGAATCGGACCCTATAATTGAAAAGGGAATTTGCATCTATCGAATTGGACAGTCGCTTTACGTTTCGCCTATTAACAGTGAGTTCACAGTCGTGATCACTGGCTTGCCCACCATAACTGAGTTAGTTCCGCTGTACTCTAAACAAACTTTCCCACAGGGCAAATGTACAATACCAGCATCCCTTTCAGGAAGCATGACAAGGGGGGGGGGCTGCCCAACAAATCATTGCAGACTTATGCGAACATACAGCTTACAGTATACCACGAATGGGTGATGGTTTTAACCCTATCAGACTTTGTCTTATTGTCCCCCAGTCAATTGCTGGTTTAAGGAATTGGTATTTGCATTTAAGCTCTGTTCTGGGGGAAATCCTCTCTCTCCGTCATATGTCCCTAACGTTGATGTGTCGTTGCGCGTCCTCTTAGGTGCTTGCCATGGTGATGACGGGGGACTGTTCCCCCATTTTTAAAGTAGATAGTCGTTTTGTTACCCTGCACTCTGTGTGTGTTCGTCGGTGCTCCAGCCGCCTTTACAGAAACACACCATCCCCCGAGCGGGTGCTGACGCCGCCCCCTTTCACAGGCCCAGTGGCGAGCAGTTCACAAGCTCATGCGGATTGCTTTGATCCACTGTTCTTCCCCCTCAGCAGCACTTCGCTCTAACCTCTCAGAAGTGTTGCCCCTGGGCCTCTCCCTTTTGCTCGCAGTTTCGTGTGGCAGCCTTTTCATTATTCATTTACGCGCTGACTGTTCCAAAAGAACTTCTCTTGGTTACACCGGCTAAAACTCATCTCGTTGGTGGGCGCCGAGCTTAGCCTCGAGGCCTGGGATTTTGCCGAGGCACGCACTCGGACACGCAGTCGGTGGCTCTGGCTCTTATGCCTCTGGCCCGACAAGATGCTCCCCCGGCCTGTTCTGTCGTATGTACAAGTACCGTACTTATATCTACCCCTTCGGGGGGGAGCACTGGGGGGGTTAACTAATATGCCCCGAAGCCCATGGAGTGTACGAGACCCCCGGGGCTGAGCCCTGGTCTCCCGCGCTGAACTCGGCAGTCCGGCCGACCGACCACCTCCTTGTGGTACGAAAAAATCCTTCTTTCCTTTCGCTAGGTCTGCTCCGACCCTTAATGCTGGTAGCCCCGGGAGGGGGGAATATTCCGTGCAATGAGCAGCACGGAACTCCGACCCTGCCGGAATACGGGATTGATCTGAGACAATCCTCCGTCTAACGTCACGCCACCTGAGCTGTTTACACCACAGTAACTGGCGGCGCAGACCCCTACAGCATGTCTCACACGAGACAAGGGGCACTTTCTTTTCGACATTGCCTCGCCACCCATACTATGGTATTGAGTTTGAACTGCTAACTACTCCGTTACTATTCTCCCCCATCCTGCTTCGAAGTGATCCGATTGTATGGGTCAAGTTTCACTGGCGTTTGTCGCCTCTTGGACGATGCCTATCGCAGTGTAGAAAGGACGCCAATACCTTTCAGTTTAAGGCGACCATCGCAACGGGTATACCGCCCGTGGTATGGACAGACATTCATCATGTTAGGCACGTGCGGATTGGGTACAAAAGGGGGGGGGGGCGGGTTTGGGTTACCTTTTTGTTTAGCGAGCGCCAGCCGCTGCCCGCTCCCTTCCCCCAAACACGAGCCGGATATAAAGCCTCTATTGCTCTCCCGTGTGCTACCGTCTTTAAAACCCTTACCTTGCCGGCCCGCGCCTTGTATTGACCGGGCCTTCCTCTTCCCTTTTGCATGGGGAGCTGCCATGCGGGTCTTCAAAAACGACCACCCTTTCACCTGCATTTCTCCGCTCCAGCGGCGGCGGGCGTGGCTAGCCTGTTCGCTGAGCCAGTTTGAGGCGTGGGGAAACGCGGGCAATCTGCGCCACTCCCGGGTGGAAAACCCCTGTTCCGTTCGACTGCCCTCCGCCCTCGCCTTTAACCTGCCTCGCTGCGAGGTTCGAGGGTTCTTCGATTGTTGATATGCTGGAGGGGATACGAAGGGGTTTCGCTGGAAAACCTCGAGCGGGCTATAAGCGGGCGCACCTCCACTGCTTCAGTCGCGCCTGGCAGAAGCTTTCACTGATTCGGGCTTGTACTCGATCGTCCCCCGCAGAGCTTCGCCTTGTGATAATGATTAGCCTGTCTCTCCAAAAGTTCCAGGTGCGCCGCTTCCCCCGCTCCGCAAAAATTGGGAGCTAGCTGGTGGAAGCGGTGTCTTATATCCCCCCACTTCTGCACGTCCTTCCCTTGTAACTGGCCACCCCATTGGGGGGTTTGTACCATGCTGTCCCCCCCGATTGGCTGAGGGGGGGGTCCTTGGTGTCAAACAGGATGTTCCGCCTGCGAGGTGTTAAAGTCCTCCTGCCGCTTCTGGGCGCCCAGAACCGGTTCTTCCACTGGGGCTCGGCGTGGGTTAAGGCGCCGGCCCTTGAGCCTCCTCCCCCCCTTCGGGGGGGATGCGGCGGCCTCTGCAATTCTAGGCCTGTGGCAACCCAGGGACCTGAGTGCAGCCTGATCAGCTCTGTGCCTGGGAAGCAGAACTGGAGGGGTGTGAAGCACAGGAGTGCTCGGGGACAGGTCGGAAGGTACAAGTCTTCTCACTGAGCCTCCCCCTGGGCATTGGAATGCTAGTGATTAGGGAAAGTCTGCAGGGGAGAATGCAGCAGGCGGGTGTGAGAAGGCGACCAACGCTTGCTTCAGCCCCCATCCCCCGTCGTGTGTGTCCGCCGGGGCTGAGACAGCTTCCCGGGTAGACACACAGCCGCACCCGAGCACTTCACAGGACCAGTTGCTTCTTAATGAGGCATTGTTGTTTTTCAGCCCGTCTTAGAGGCCATGCATCTCCATTCTGCCTATTTCTGGAAGAATCAGCCCCCCCCCCCACACACACCGCAGTTTAGATCTAGTTGCTCCTACGGGCGTGAACAGTCATGGAGCAGAGTCAAATTAAGGTTATTTACGTATTGAGGGGTTTCAACATCATTGCCATAACATTAGCGCATTTCATTTTTCTACGTTTCTAATCGAAAGAGGCCCACTTCACCCATCACCTTTCATCCCAATTAGGCAGACTGAGACAAGAACAGTTTCAAACATGGTAAATAAATGCTAAATAAATTAGCACTAGTGCAACATGCAGCCATGCAAGGAGGGCACTACAAGTTACAGTGATTTTTGTACACGACCACCCACTCTGGCAGCTGCCGATCACGCGCGCTCTGAAATAATTAAATAATCACAGCACAGAGTAGACTCACACAGTCCGGTCTCTCACTTACTTAACGAAGTAGCAGTTACTCGAACTCGAGCCACTGCAGCATTTACTGATTGCCGCGTCGCGTACCTCCAGAGTCTTCTGGGCCAGGCCTGAACTCGGGTCAAGTGAAAGTCCGGTGGATGAAGAGAGCAGCACAGCGCCGACTGCCCCAGGCCAAAATGAGCGCGAGAGCGCGTAGCGTGAAGCGCCTTACGCTCACTGCTACGTCCTACTCATCGCGACGCAGGGGCAGGGCTGGCAACGATAATAAATTATTTTATGTCGCCCCAGGGCCGTCATTGGTAGCGAGTCTGATTGACGGCACTGGAGGCTGGGACATCAGCAAATTCAAACGCAGGAATCGGGACCGGGACGTTGTGGCCGCAATTTTTGAAGAACTGACCTGACCTGCTGCTGCTGAGTCTGCGGCAGTCACTCTTCAAGTGCGCGCAGCGCGCACTTTCAAACTGGGCCACGCACTGCCATTATAACATATTTTTGGACATTACACTATGTCCACAAAAAGGCCCAAATAAATTATAACGGCCGCAACAGGCCACTAGTGCCGCGCGGCGCCTCCGAATTGTGCCGCCTGGGGTGGACCGCCCCCCGCCCTCCCCTAGCTACGCAGCTGCTTGCTTTGCTCGCCTCTTTTTAAAACCAGGACGATGTTACCGACTGTTGGACAGGCCACATGAAGGGCCGCTCTCCCCCGGCTCAACCAGGCCCGAGCCCGGTCACGCAAGCACCACACACCACCATTGCACGTCCTCCGTCCCCTCAGGGACCCCTGCCCCCGAGCACGTTAACCTCGTGGATCCGATCCACTGCCGGCCCACGCGCCCAGCCCGGGCCGCCATCTTGGACACTTCACCACGAGGCCGCCTGGCCCCCGATCGACCTCAACCCGGGGCCTAGCCCGGCCTCAGACATTCCGGCACCACCCTCCACCCAGGAGGTGAGCGGGCTACTTGGCAAGTCAATGGGAGAAAGAGGTGCCGATGGCTCTCCCCCGCCAAGTGCCGCTCGCCCATCGCCTCCCCGGGCGCTGGCTCCACCCCCCTGCTGGGTGTCTGGACTCCCTCATCCCGGACCTCCCGACCTCCAAGTGCGAGGGTCCGGACATCAAAGCACACCAGCCCTATAACTGGGGCAGCTCCAGAGCAGGAAGGCAGTTGTATCTTGGAGTCGAGAGACGTAAAGAGGAACTCATCCTGGACGGACTACTGGCGCTGCCATAGCTCTGTCCTGTGCACCATCGTCCTGCCTGTTGGCGCTGCCACAGCCGTCGTAACCTTCATCCTTCATCGTCGTCGGGATCTGCTGGCGTGGCCGCGGACCGTTGTAACCGCCATCTTTCACCGGGACCTGCAGGCTCCGCCGCGGACCGTCGTCCTTCCTTCATCCATCTCGGGACCTGCTTGGCTCCTCCACGGCCCGATTATCTAGAACGCCGAGCTCGAGGATTGAGAGCTATTTTGTACTCATTGGTAACTAAGACTGTCCCGCTACCCCTTTCCTCAACCAAAGACTAGAATCGAGGGGACCCCTGAGTCCAGACCTCCTTGTATCATACCAACGTAACCTAAGAATTGCATATAAAGTCTCGTTAACCTTCGATCTTGTGTGGTGTCCGTCTGTGGGGGGGAAGTTACTTGTCTGTACAGTCGTTGGAGACGGCTCTCCCTGGAGACCTCTCCCCGTAATCTCGGCCGACCCTCCCGGTCCGTCTAACATTGGTGGCCAGCGGCGCGATCCGAATCACCGCATAACGTACAGAGAGTAGCTCACCCCACAACGAACCACAATGACAACTAAAGAGAGCGGATCAACTGAGAAGTTCCAAATGGAAAAACTAGAGGAGTACAGCCATCGTGAACTAAAGCAGTTCTGCATCGAACTAGGTATCGCTACCACCGGACTAAGCACCAAGGACGATTTTAAGCATGCCCTAGAATCTTGGGCAGAGACCGGGGATGCCGAAGCCCCTGAGCAAAGCACCGCGAAAAAAACCAACACGGCCCCTGAAGGGCAAAGAACCGGTCTCTCGCAAGATGAGATCCAAGAAAGAGAAAAAACCCGACTACACGAGCTAGAAATGGCCCGACTCAAGATGGACGTAGAACTCAAGTTGGCCGAACAAAAAATAAACTTAGAGCACCTACGTCTCCGAGAAGAAAGAGAGGAGAAACAGAGACAAAGGGAGCTCGAGGAAAAGAAACTAGCGTACGAGCACGAACGGAACCTAGCCGAGATCAACCTGCGCAAGCAGAATAAAGAGTTAGGGGTGCCCGAGAGACCACACACCCCAGGGACCACGGAGAAAAAAGTACACATCCCCAAGGATGTTGTCCGAGAATATTTTCGAGAGGACGACATCCAGCAATGGTTTAAGGCCTATGAAATCGCTATGACTGCGCACCGGATCGATAGAAACGATTGGGGAGCCGGCCTATGGGGCAGATTCCTCAATGAGGGCCGCGATACCCTGTTACAGCTCCCAGACCACCAGATGACCTCCTACGACCATATGAAAGCGGCCCTCCTCACCCGCTATGGCCTCACGCCCGAGATGTACCGTCAGAGGTTCCGAGACTGCACACGCATCCCGGGTACAACTTGGGTGGACTATGTAACGTACTTTAGCCGAGCTTTCGAAGGCTGAATCAGAGGGAACAACGTCACGACCTACGAGCAGCTGTTCAATCTGATGGTATGGGAGCATCTGTCCAACAATTGCTTCATTGAACTACGCCAACACCTCCTCGACAGCAAGTTAACCGATCCCCGGCAGCTCGCAGCCGAAGCTGACCGGTGGGAGATCACCAGAGTGGGCCGGAATGGGTCCTACGAGCAGAACAGGAACAACAATGGTCACCACCGACCCAGAGGAGGAGGAGGGGGCCAAGGACGAGGAAGAGACAACACTCCGGCCGCCCCCGTTACCAGCACCACCCCCCCGGCCAACCGGGGCAGCACCCCGGCGCGACCGGGGTACAGAGCCAATGTCACGTGTCACCGATGCCAACGAGTCGGCCACTATGCAAACGACCCAAGCTGCCCGCAGTATCAGAGTCCAAAACCCCGCCATGTGGCCGCCGCGGCACTAGGGGAAGAACAGATCTCCGAGGAACAAGAAACAGACGAGCAAGAGTATCAAGAGTGGGAGCCAGCCGCCATGACTCTCGCGTGCTTAGGGGGAAGAGACATGGTCCCGCGGGTCCCCCTACCCGCTAACACCCAGAAGTACAGCCAATGGGTGAGCATCAATGGACGCCGGGCCGAAGCCCTTCGTGACACCGGGGCCAGTGTAACAGCCGTCCGCTGTCACCTGGTGACCCCAGAACAATATCTACCGAACATTCTCTGCCCTGTGCGATCAGCCGACAACTCGGAAAGTCTGTGTCGGATGGCCTGCGTCCCCTTTGAGTGGGGAGGGGTCTCCGGCATGTTGAAGGTGACGGTCCGAGACGACGCCCCCGTGGACTGCCTCCTCGGAAATGACCTGGAGAGCTCCCCGTGGGCAGCCGTGGAGCGAAAAGAACACTTGGGGATGTTGGGCGTCCCGGACTGGGCGTGCGTCACCACCCGGTCCATGGCCGCCCGTGCCAACCATCACCCGGAAGAACCAGAATGGCCGGCGCCACCGCCTCCGGTCGCCCCAGCCGAGACCCCCGACCATGACACCCCCCTCGAACCTGCTCAACCTTCCGACCTCGCTAACCTTGACCAGTGGGCCCAAGAGGGGGGACCCACACAAGAACAATTTCGCCAGGAACAGAAGACCTGTCCCTCCCTCGAGGGACTCCGCCAACAAGCGCTCGCCCAAAGCGCAGGGGATACCTCCGGAACTCATTGGGTCTACTGGGACAATGATCTGTTGTACAGCGAGCAACGAATCGCCGAGCTGGGGGCCAACCGAGTACTAGTAGTGCCCCTCCGCTTTAGAGACTTCCTGCTAAACCTGGCCCACGATGTCCCCCTGGCAGGGCACCTGGGACAAGATAAAACCTACAGTCGCCTAGTGACCCACTTCTTCTGGCCCAAAATGAGAAACGATGTGCACCAGCATTGCCGATCTTGCCCCACGTGCCAAGCCAGTGGGAAGAGCGGCCGCAAACTAAAGGCCCCCTTGCAACCTTTTCCAGTAGTCACGACCCCATTTGAGAGGGTCGGAATAGACATTGTGGGACCCCTGGACCCGCGTACAAAACAAGGCCATCGCTTCATTCTGGTGCTAGTGGACCACGCCACCCGCTACCCTGAGGCTGTTCCTCTCCGGACCGTGACAGCCCCAGTGGTCGGCCGGGCCCTGATGGGGATCTTCTCCCGTGTGGGGTTCCCCCGAGAAGTCGTCAGCGACAGAGGCACGAACTTTATCTCTAAATACATGAAATCCCTCTGGCAACAGTGTGGGGTCACCTACCGATTCACGACCCCCTATCACCCCCAAGGGAACGGACTTGTTGAGCGGTTCAACCGCACGCTAAAAGGGATGATCGGGGGATTGGAAGAGCCCCTCCGTCGCCAGTGGGATGTGCTGCTGCCGTGCCTCCTCTTCGCCTACCGAGAGGTCCCACAGAAATCCCTAGGCTTCAGCCCATTCGAACTGCTATATGGGCACCCAGTGCGGGGGCCGCTCAGCCTGATCAAAGAAGGCTGGGAGATGCCTCCGGCCAAGAGCCCTCCAGATGTCTTCCGGTACCTCCTCACCCTCCGCAACCAGTCCCGGCGGTTCAGAGACCTAGCAAAAGCCAACCTAGAGGCCAGTCAAGAGGACATGAAAAAATGGTATGACCAGAACGCCTCATCCATTGAATTCGAGCCGGGGCAACAGGTATGGGTAATGTCCCCCACGGAGCCATGCGCTCTCCAAGACAAATGGACGGGACCCTTCAAGGTAATCGAGCGCAAGGGTCCTGCCACCTATCTGATCGATATGGAGTCCTCCCGGAACCCACTCCGAGTCCTCCACACCAACAGACTGAAACCCCACTTCGCACGAACAGAACTCAGCCTACTGATGGCCACAGACAATGGGGTTGAAGACGACTCCGAGCCTCTCCCTGACCTCCTGCGGACCCAGGAGCAAGACGGCTCCGTGGATGGGGTCCGACTCTCGGAGACCCTCACCAGAGAACAACGCCAAGAGTGCCAAGCCCTCCTGTCACGGTTCGCCAGTCTGTTCTCCCTCACCCCAGGTGTCACTTCCTGGTGTGTGCACGATGTGGACACCGGAGACAGCCCTCCTATCCGCCACCGGGCCTACCGCGTACCTGATCGGGTACGGGCCTGCATCCAGGCGGAAGTGGCTAAGATGCTCACGCTCGGGGTCATCGAGCCCTCAGACAGTCCATGGGCCAGCCCGGTCGTACTGGTCCCCAAAGCAGCCGCCCCCGGAACCACACCAGAACTCCGGTTCTGCGTCGACTACCGGGGCCTGAATGAAGTCACCAGAACGGACGCACATCCCATCCCCCGGGCAGATGAACTGGTCGACCGAATGGGAGCTGCCCGCTACCTCAGCATCTTCGACCTGACAGCAGGTTATTGGCAGATCGGCCTCACACCCCGAGCACAAGAACGTTCTGCCTTCTCCACCCCCGATGGCCACTACCATTTTACGGTCATGCCCTTCGGCATGAAGAATGCCCCAGCGACTTTCCAACGGCTCGTCAATCAGGTCCTGGCGGGGCTCGAAGGGTTCAGCGCCGCCTACCTAGACGACATCGCTGTGTACAGCCACCATTGGACCGAGCACCTCCACCACCTCCGAGCAGTGCTGCAAGCCCTTCAGCGAGCTGGCCTCACGATCAAGGCCAGCAAGTGTCAAATTGGACAAGGGTCTGTGACCTACCTCGGACACCAGGTGGGAAGCGGCCTAGTGGCCCCTCTACAGCTGAAAATTGCTGCCATCCAGGACTGGCAGCCCCCTATCACCCAAACCGAGGTACGAGCCTTCCTGGGCCTCACGGGCTATTACCGAAGGTTCGTGAAAGACTATGGTACCATAGTGGGGCCTCTCACCGAACTCACGTCAAAGAATCAGCCCAAGAAGGTGAACTGGACCCCAGAGTGTCAAGCGGCATTCAAACAGCTGAAGGCCGCCATGTGTTCCGCTCCTGTGCTCCAGGCCCCAGACTACAGCCGGGAGTTCGTCGTCCAGACGGACGCCTCCGACCAGGGCATTGGGGCGGTCCTGTCTCAAGTGAACACCGAAGGCCTTGATCAACCGGTGGCCTTCATCAGCCGGAGACTCCTACCACGGGAGCAACGCTGGAGCACCATAGAGAGGGAAGCCTTCGCTGTGGTATGGGCCCTCAAGAAGCTCCGGCCCTACCTTTTTGGCACCCACTTTCGGGTGCAGACCGACCACCGACCCCTGCAGTGGCTGATGCATATGCGGGGGGAAAACCCAAAGTTGCTACGCTGGTCCATCTCCTTGCAAGGTATGGACTTCACAGTCGAACACCGGCCTGGGTCAGACCACGCCAACGCGGATGGCCTGTCCCGGTTTTTCCGCCTCGACGAGGAGAGTCCCCAAGAGGATGGGTAACTCTCCCCGCCTTCAGCTGGGGGGGACGCATGTTGGACAGGCCACATGAAGGGCCGCTCTCCCCCGGCTCAACCAGGCCCGAGCCCGGTCACGCAAGCACCACACACCACCATTGCACGTCCTCCGTCCCCTCAGGGACCCCTGCCCCCGAGCACGTTAACCTCGTGGATCCGATCCACTGCCGGCCCACGCGCCCAGCCCGGGCCGCCATCTTGGACACTTCACCACGAGGCCGCCTGGCCCCCGATCGACCTCAACCCGGGGCCTAGCCCGGCCTCAGACATTCCGGCACCACCCTCCACCCAGGAGGTGAGCGGGCTACTTGGCAAGTCAATGGGAGAAAGAGGTGCCGATGGCTCTCCCCCGCCAAGTGCCGCTCGCCCATCGCCTCCCCGGGCGCTGGCTCCACCCCCCTGCTGGGTGTCTGGACTCCCTCATCCCGGACCTCCCGACCTCCAAGTGCGAGGGTCCGGACATCAAAGCACACCAGCCCTATAACTGGGGCAGCTCCAGAGCAGGAAGGCAGTTGTATCTTGGAGTCGAGAGACGTAAAGAGGAACTCATCCTGGACGGACTACTGGCGCTGCCATAGCTCTGTCCTGTGCACCATCGTCCTGCCTGTTGGCGCTGCCACAGCCGTCGTAACCTTCATCCTTCATCGTCGTCGGGATCTGCTGGCGTGGCCGCGGACCGTTGTAACCGTCATCTTTCACCGGGACCTGCAGGCTCCGCCGCGGACCGTCGTCCTTCCTTCATCCATCTCGGGACCTGCTTGGCTCCTCCACGGCCCGATTATCTAGAACGCCGAGCTCGAGGATTGAGAGCTATTTTGTACTCATTGGTAACTAAGACTGTCCCGCTACCCCTTTCCTCAACCAAAGACTAGAATCGAGGGGACCCCTGAGTCCAGACCTCCTTGTATCATACCAACGTAACCTAAGAATTGCATATAAAGTCTCGTTAACCTTCGATCTTGTGTGGTGTCCGTCTGTGGGGGGGAAGTTACTTGTCTGTACAGTCGTTGGAGACGGCTCTCCCTGGAGACCTCTCCCCGTAATCTCGGCCGACCCTCCCGGTCCGTCTAACACCGACCATGAAGTAAAGAAAATAAAACACAGGCACACAGCAATGACTTTGTTTTACCGACTACAAGTACAAGCCATTTGAAAGGGAGCAGCAAATTCCCATTTCTGGACAGGGCTGGACTGGGAACTGAAACCAGCCCTGGCCAATTTCTCCTACCAGCCCCCGTCCGGCGTGTCGTGACCGAGGCAGGATCTGAATCTATGGTCGAGATTTTATTTCTCTTTGAGGTTTTTAGCAGGCACGTACAGCAAACAAGGAAAAATCTTTGCAGAGACTGTTGGCTTGCGTTAAAATGACAAAGTAATAATGAATCAGAAAATGTACAATTACCACTAATACCAGTGTAGGGTGTAACAGCATTTTACATCACACATATTACACAGAGACAATCAATCATACGTGTGTAAATCACTGTTTAGGAAATGTTACATAAGACAAAGGGCTACAAGGTGTAGGAGTCACATGACAACCATAATAGTAGGCAGCATAGTTTAATAGTGATTGGTCTGGAGAAATACAAACTCTGAATTTAAAACGTAATAACATGGCTGGGGGTTCTGTTTAATAATCAGAATTGACTTCTACCCAAATGAACCCTTTGTCTGCAAAATTAGGATAATCAAAGACTGGGAAAAAAACTATAACGCTCTAAATTATACCTTGCAGTTTGCATGCAGCTCTTACATGAGAGTTAAGAGCTCACTGTTCTATGTTAGGATTTTAACTTATTAAATGCAAGTAACAATAGGGTCTCTCTGACAAAAGCAGTAACCCACTGACCTATTTACATTAAGTGCACTTTGTGATCTGCATGGTACATGTTCTTAGCAGCAGGCACATTAACCCTCTGCGCTTTCTTTCCATGAGTCAAAACGTCCAAGACAAAGCACCATCTGTCTACTAAGAACATTAATCACTGGAGTTATCATGACATTTTGATTGTTGCCGAAAATTGTTGGAGACTTGCTGAAAGAACCATACGCAGTGTAAGGGTAAAATCTCGGGTCCACCGAACGCGAAGAAATCGCTGTAGTAGTAATCACCAAACGATCAATGGGTGTATTCCAGTTTATGCAAAGTTTATTATGGATTGGTATTCATGTCATAATACGTCATAAGCTGAACAATTCTAATATAGTGGATTTAAATCCAATGTCAAATAATATCCATGAGGAAAACAATTATCCAACTGGGTATATCAATAAGCTCAGTAGTAAATGCAACCCCAATACATTTCGAGCAAAGCTCTTTGTCAGGGAGAATTTTCTATAAGGAAATCAAAGATAACAAAGTAGGTATCGCTAAACAGGAGCATCAAAGTCAAGAGAAATAAAAGTCAACGAAATAAACATGTTCAGACACCTGGTAAAACGGAATGGCTAAGGTGACTGTAAGATATAAGGAATACTGCAGAGTGTTGTGGCTGGAAACAGAGTGAACGTGGATACCGTGTGGAAGTGGAACAAGCATTTACAATGCAACGGTTTCGTCTTTGGAAAAGTTAGAGCTATTGGCATTGTAAATGACAAAATTTGTATTTATGTGTTGGTTTTGAAAACAGATAAATAAATGGAATTGTCATTTACATTGCCAATAGCTTAATCTCTCGCAAATGTGAGACCTATTGTACCCTACGGACGAGCTCAGCAGACAGCAATTACTACCACACACACACACCCAGTGCCACACACACCCAGAGCCACACACACACACCCAGAGCCAGCCACACACACCCAGAGCCAGCCACACACCCACACACACCCAGAGCCACACACACACACACACCCAGAGCCACACACACACACACACCCAGAGCCACACACACACCCAGAGCCACACACACACACCCAGAGCCACACACACACATACGCACCCAGAGCCACACACACACACACCCAGAGCCACACACACACACACACACACCCAGAGCCACACACACACACACACACACCTAGAGCCACACACACACACACACACTCTCCCCGTGCCTAACAAAACAAGTACCCCACCGCTTCGTGGCACTCTACACTCTCTCTCTTGTATCAACCGGTGGTGCACTTTGGCCATAGAGCCTACTGTTCAGTGAACCAAATAACTACCTTCTGTGGGCACAGGCCCAGTAACACATTGTCCACTGAGGCAAACACGTCTCAAACCCCTGTATGGTGGTGGTGGCACGTTCGTCACTGTCCTGTACCGAGGACCATCCCTCACCCCATGAGACAGTGCCCACTGTCCTGGTTCATCAGTGCCCGCTGCCCCTGTGTATACTCTCTGGGTATATGTTGCTCCCTGTAGCGCTGTACACACACTCGCCTCCCTCTTCCTAATACTCCAGTTTAACCCTGTCCCGGTACGTCACTTTAGTGAACTATCTGCCCGAACTCATCTGATAGCGGCTCCTTACTGTAGTGAGGGTGGGGGCGTCCGTGTGGCTGTGCCCCCTGCTACTTCCCGTCTGTGCAGCAGCGGTAAAGTAAATACGGCTAGCCACATGTAAACAAATGCGCACAGTCGCAATGAAACTGAAAGCACAGTAAAACAAGTGATATGCATAGAATCTCGGAGTGTTGCATGGCGCAGCAGACTTGAACTGGGACCCCCAGCTCTCGAGTCAGCAGCCCTGCCCGGTGCACCACATCCTCTCCACTCCTGTCTTATTTGTTAGAAAGCTTTTTCCTTTTCATGGACGATGATTTTTGAAAAGCAGCTCTTTATTCATTACTTTGGCAAAACTGAAGCATTATTGCTTAATCTCCCTAGCACTCTGCAGTCACTCTGCACTCCCTAGCACTCCCTAGCACTCCCTAGTCACTCTGCACTCCCTAGTCACTCTGCACTCCCTTGCACTCCCTAGCACTCCCTAGCAGTCTGCACTCCCTAGTCACTCTACACTCCCTAGCACTCCTTAGTCACTCTGCACTCCCTAGCACTCCCTAGCACTCTGCAGTCACTCTGCACTCCCTAGCACTCCCTAGCAGTCACTCTGCAGTCACTCTGCACTCTGTAGCACTCCCTAGCACTCTGCAGTCACTCTGCAGTCCCCAGCACTCCCTAGCACTCTGCAGTCACTCTCCACTCCCTAGCACTCCCTAGTCACTCTGCACTCCCTAGTCACTCTGCACTCCCTAGTCACTCTGCACTCCCTAGTACTCCCTAGCACTCAGCACTCCCTTGCACTCTGCACTCCCTAGCACTCCCTAGTCACTCTGCACTCCCTAGCACTCCCTAGTCACTCTGCACTCGCTAGCACTCCCTAGTCACTCTGCACTCCCTAGCACTCCCTAACACTCTGCAGTCACTCTGCACTCCCTTGCACTCCCTAGCACTTCCTATTCACTCTGCACTCCCTAGCACTCCGTGGTCACTCTGCACTCCCTAGCACTCCCAAGCACTCCCTAGTCACTCTACACTCCCTAGCACTCTGCAGTCACTCTGCGCTCCCTAGCACTCCCTAGCACTCTGCAGTCACTCTGCACTCCCTAGCACTCCCTAGCACTCTACAGTCACTCTGCAGTCACTCTGCACTCCCTAGCACTCCCTAGTCACTCTGCACTCCCAGGCACTCCCTAGTCACTCTGCACTCCCTAGCACTCCCTAGCACTCCCTAGTCACCCTAGCACTCTGCACTCCCTAGCACTCCCTAGCACTCCCTAGTCACTCTGCACTCCCTAGTCACTCTGCACTACTAGCATTCCCTAGCTCTCCCTAGCACTCTGCAGTCACTCTGCACTCCCTAGCACTCCCTAGTCACTCTGCACTCCCTAGCACTCCCTCTGCACTCCCTACCAGTCACTCTGCACTCCATAGCACTCCCTAGTCACTCCCTAGTCACTCTGCACTCCCTAGCACTCCCTAGCTCTCTGCACTCCCTAGCACTCCCTAGCCACTCTGCACTCCCAAGCACTCTGCAGTCACTCTGCACTCCCTAGCACTCTGCAGTCACTCTGCAGTGCAGTCACTCTGCAGTCCCTAGCTGTTAGACGGACCGGGAGGGTCGGCCGAGATTACGGGGAGAGGTCTCCAGGGAGAGCCGTCTCCAACGACTGTACAGATAAGTAACTTCCCCCCCACAGACGGACACCACACAAGATTGAAGGTTAACGAGACTTTATATGCAATTCTCAGGTTACGTTGATATAATACAAGGAGGTCTGGACTCAGGGGTCCCCTCGGTTCTGATCTCTGGTTGAGGAAAAGGGTAGCGGGACAGTCTTAGTTACCAATGAGTTCAATAGCTCTCAATCCTCGAGCTCGGCGTGTTTGCTGATCGGGCCGTGGAGGAGCCAAGCAGGTCCCGAGATGGATGAAGGATGGTCGACGGGCCGTGGAGAAGCCAAGCAGGTCCCGATGCAGATGACGGTTACAACGGTCCGCGGCCTCGCCAGCAGATCCGGACGACGGTGAAGGATGCAGGTTACGACGGCTGTGGCAGCGCCAACAGGCAGGATGATGGTGCACAGGACAGAGCTACGGCAGCGCCAGTAGTCCGTCCAGGATGAGTTCTTCTTTCGTCTCTCGACTCCAAGATACAACTGCCTTCCTGCTCTGGAGCTGCCCCAGTTATAGGGCTGGCGTGCTTTGATGTCCGGACCCTCGCACTTGGAGGTCGGGAGGTCCGGGATGAGGGAGTCCAGACACCCAGCAGGGGGGTGGAGCCAGCGCCCGGGGAGGCGATGGGCGAGCGGCACTGGCCGGGGGAGAGCCATCGACACCTCTTTCTCCCATTGACTTGCCAAGTAGCTCGCTCACCTCCTGGGTGGAGGGTGGTGCCGGAATGTCTGAGGCCGGGCTAGGCCCAGGGTTGAGGTCGATCGGGGGCCAGGCGGCCTCGTGGCGAAGTGTCCAAGATGGCGGCCCAGGCTGGGCGCATGGGTCGGCAGTGGATCGGACCCACGAGGTTATCATGCTCGAGGGCAGGTGTCCCTGAGGGGACGTAGGACGTGCAATGGTGGTGTGTGGTGCTTGCGTGACTGGCTCGGGCCTGGTCGAGCCGGGGGAGAGCGGCCCGTCATGTGGCCTGTCCAACATGCGTCCCCCCCAGCTGAAGGCGGGGAGAGTTACCCATCCTCTTGGGGACTCTCTTCGTCGAGGCGGAAAAACCGGGACAGGCCATCCGCGTTGGCGTGGTCGGACCCAGGCCGGTGTTCAACGGTAAAGTCCATACCTTGCAAGGAGATGGACCAGCGTAGCAGTTTTGGGTTTTCCCCCCGCATATGCATCAACCACTGCAGGGGTCGGTGGTCAGTCTGCACCCGAAAGTGGGTGCCAAAAAGGTAGGGTCGGAGCTTCTTGAGGGCCCATACCACAGCGAAGGCTTCCCTCTCTATGGTGCTCCAGCGTTGTTCCCGTGGTAGGAGTCTCCGGCTGATGAAGGCCACCGGTTGATCAAGGCCTTCGGTGTTCACCTGGGACAGGACCGCCCCAATGCCCTGGTCGGAGGCGTCCGTCTGGACGACGAACTCCCGGCTGTAGTCTGGGGCCTGGAGCACAGGAGCGGAACACATGGCGGCCTTTAACTGTTCGAATGCCGCTTGACACTCTGGGGTCCAGTTCACCTTCTTGGGCTGATTTTTTGACGTGAGTTCGGTGAGAGGCCCCACGATGGTACCATAGTCTTTCACGAACCTTCGGTAGTAGCCCGTGAGGCCCAGGAAGGCTCGCACCTCAGTTTGAGTGATAGGGGGTTGCCAGTTCTGGATGGCGGCAATTTTCAGCTGTAGAGGGGCCACTAGACCGCTTCCCACCTGGTGTCCGAGGTAGGTCACTGACCCTTGTCCAATTTGACATTTGCTGGCCTTGATCGTGAGGCCAGCTCGCTGAAGGGCTTGCAGCACTGCTTGGAGGTGGTGGAGGTGCTCGGTCCAATGGTGGCTGTACACAGCGATGTCGTCCAGGTAGGCGGCGCTGAACTCTTCGAGCCCCGCCAGGACCTGATTGACGAGCCGTTGGAAAGTCGCTGGGGCATTTTTCATGCCGAAGGGCATGACCGTGAAATGATAGTGGCCATCGGGGGTGGAGAAGGCAGAACGTTCTTGTGCTCGGGGTGTGAGGCCGATCTGCCAATAGCCTGCCGTTAGGTCGAAGATGCTGAGGTAGCGGGCAGCGCCCATTCGGTCGACCAGTTCATCTGCCCGGGGGATGGGGTGTGCGTCCGTTCTGGTGACTTCATTCAGGCCCCGGTAGTCGACGCAGAACCGGAGTTCTGGTGTGGTTCCGGGGGCGGCTGCTTTGGGGACCAGTACGACCGGGCTGGCCCATGGACTGTCTGAGGGCTCGATGACCCCGAGCGTGAGCATCTTAGCTACTTCCGCCTGGATGCAGGCCCGTACCCGATCAGGTACGCGGTAGGCCCGGTGGCGGATAGGAGGGCTGTCTCCGGTGTCCACATCGTGCACACACCAGGAAGTGACACCTGGGGTGAGGGAGAACAGGCTGGCAAATCGTGATAGGAGGGCTTGGCACTCTTGGCGTTGTTCCTGGGTGAGGGTCTCCGAGAGTCGGACCCCATCCACGGAGCCGTCTTGCTCCTGGGTCCGCAAGAGGTCAGGGAGAGGCTCGGAGTCGTCTTCAACCCCGTTGTCTGTGGCCATCAAGAGGCTGAGTTCTGTTCGTGCAAAGTGGGGTTTCAGTCTGTTGGTGTGGAGGACTCGGAGCGGATTCCGGGCGGACTCCATATCGATCAGATAGGTGGCAGGACCCTTGCGCTCGATTACCTTGAAGGGTCCCGTCCATTTGTCTTGGAGAGCGCACGGTTCTGTGGGGGACATTACCCAGACCTGTTGCCCCGGCTCGAATTCAATAGATGAGGCGTTCTGGTCATACCATTTCTTCATGTCCTCTTGACTGGCCTCTAGGTTGGCTTTTGCTAGGTCTCTGAACCGCTGGGACTGGTTGCGGAGGGTGAGGAGGTACCGGAAGACATCTGGAGGACTCTTGGCCGGAGGCATCTCCCAGCCTTCTTTGATCAGGCTGAGTGGCCCCCGTACTGGGTGCCCATAGAGCAGCTCGAATGGGCTGAAGCCTAGGGACTTCTGTGGGACCTCCCGGTAGGCGAAGAGGAGGCACGGCAGCAGCACGTCCCACTGGCGACGGAGGGGTTCTTCCAATCCCCCGATCATCCCTTTTAGTGTGCGATTGAACCGCTCAACAAGTCCGTTTCCTTGGGGGTGATAGGGGGTCGTGAAGCGGTAGGTGACCCCACACTGTTGCCAGAGGGACTTCATATATTTGGAAATAAAGTTCGTGCCTCTGTCACTGACGACTTCTCGGGGGAACCCCACACGGGAGAAGATCCCCATCAGGGCCCTGCCGACCACTGGGGCTGTCACGGTCCGGAGAGGAATAGCCTCAGGGTAGCGGGTGGCGTGGTCCACTAGTACTAGGATGAAGCGATGGCCTTGTCTTGTACGCGGGTCTAGGGGTCCCACAATGTCTATTCCGACCCTCTCAAATGGGGTCGTGACTACGGGAAAGGGTTGCAGGGGGGCCTTTAATTTGCGGCCGCTCTTCCCACTAGCTTGGCACGTGGGGCAAGATCGGCAATGCTGGTGCACATCGTTTCTCATTTTTGGCCAGAAGAAGTGGGTCACTAGGCGGCTGTAGGTTTTGTCTTGTCCCAGGTGCCCTGCCAGGGGGACATCGTGGGCCAGATTTAGCAGGAAGTCTCTAAAGCGGAGGGGCACCACTAGTACTCGGTTGGCCCCCAGCTCGGCGATTCGTTGCTCGCTGTACAATAGGTCATTGTCCCAGTAGACCCAATGAGTTCCGGAGGTATCCCCTGCGCTTTGGGCGAGCGCTTGTTGTCGGAGTCCCTCAAGGGAGGGACAGGTCTTCTGCTCCTGACGAAATTGTTCTTGTGTGGGTCCCCCTTCTTGAGCCCACTGGTCAAGATTAGCAAGGTCGGAAGGTTGAGCAAGTTCGAGGGGGATGCCCTGGTCGGGGGTCTCGGCGGGGGCGACCGGAGGCGGAGGCGCCGGCCATTCTGGTTCTTCCGGGTGATGGTTGGCACGGGCGGCCATGGACCGGGTGGTGACGCACGCCCAGTCTGGGACGCCCAACATCCCCAAGTGTTCTTTTCGCTCCACGGCTGCCCACGGGGAGCTTTCCAGGTCATTTCCGAGGAGGCAGTCCACGGGGGCGTCGTCTCGGACCGTTACTTTCAACATGCCAGAGACCCCTCCCCACTCAAAGGGGACGCAGGCCATCCGACACAGACTCTCCGAGTTGTCGGCTGATCGCACAGGGCAGAGAATGTTCGGTAGATATTGTTCTGGGGTCACCAGATGACAGCGGACGGCTGTCACACTGGCCCCGGTGTCTCGAAGGGCTTCGGCCCGTTGTCCATTGATGCTCACCCATTGGCTGTACTTCTGGGTGTTAGCGGGTAGGGGGACCCGCGGGACCATGTCTCTTCCCCCTAAGCACGCGAGAGTCATGGCGGCTGGCTCCCACTCTTGATACTCTTGCTCGTCTGTTTCTTGTTCCTCGGAGATCTGTTCTTCCCCTAGTGCCGCGGCGGCCACCTGGCGGGGTCTTGGACTCTGATACTGCGGGCAGCTTGGGTCGTTTGCATAGTGGCCGACTCGTTGGCATCGGTGACATGTAACATTGGCTCTGTATCCCGGTCGCGCCGGGGTGCTGCCCCGGTTGGCCGGGGGGGTGGTGCTGGTAGTGGGGGCGGCCGGAGTGTTGTCTCTTCCTCGTCCTTGGCCCCCTCCTCCTCCTCTGGGTCGGTGGTGACCATTGTTGTTCCTGTTCTGCTCGTAGGACCCATTCCGGCCCACTCGGGTGATCTCCCACCGGTCAGCTTCGGCTGCGAGCTGCCGGGGATCGGTTAACTTGCTGTCTAGGAGGTGTTGGCGTAGTTCAATGAAGCAATTGTTGGACAGATGCTCCCATACCATCAGATTGAACAACTGCTCGTAGGTCGTGACGTTGTTCCCTCTGATCCAGCCTTCGAAGGCTCGGCTAAAGTACGTTACATAGTCCACCCAAGTTGTACCTGGAATGCGTGTGCAGTCTCGGAACCTCTGACGGTACATCTCGGGCGTGAGGCCATAGCGAGTGAGGAGGGCCGCTTTCATATGGTCGTAGGAGGTCATCTGGTGGTCTGGGAGCTGTAACAGAGTATCGCGGCCCTCATTGAGGAATTTGCCCCATAGGCCGGCTCCCCAGTCGGCTCTATCGATCCGGTGCGCAGTCATCGCGATTTCATATGCCTTAAACCATTGCTGGATGTCGTCTTCTCGAAAATATTCTCGGACCACATCCTTGGGGATGTGCACTTTTTTGTCCGTGGTCCCTGGGGTGGACGGTCTGTCGGGCACCCCTAACTCTTTATTCTGTTTGCGCAGGTTGATCTCGGCTAGGTTCCGCTCGTGCTCGTACGTTAGTCTTTTTTCCTCGAGCTCCCTTTGCCTCTGTTTCTCCTCTCTTTCTTCTCGGAGGCGAAGGTGCTCTAAGTTTATTTTTTGCTCGGCCAATTTGAGTTCTATGTCCATCTTGAGTCGGGCCATTTCGAGTTCGTGTAGTCGGGCTTTTTCTCTTTCTTGGATCTCGTCTTGCGAGAGACTGGTTCTTTGCCCCTCAGGGGCCGTGTTGGTATTTTTCGCGGTGCTTTGCTCAGGGGCTTCGACATCCCCGGTCTCTGCCCAAGATTCTAGGGCATGCTTAAAATCGTCCTTGGTACTTAGTCCGGTGGTAGCGATACCTAGTTCGATGCAGAACTGCTTTAGTTCACGATGGCTGTATTCCTCTAGTTTTTCCATTTGGAACTTCTCAGTTGATCCGCTCTCTTTAGTCGACATTGTTGTTCGTTGTGGGGTGAGCTACTCTCTGTACGTTATGCGGTGATTCGGATCGCGCCGCTGGCCACCAATGTTAGACGGACCGGGAGGGTCGGCCGAGATTACGGGGAGAGGTCTCCAGGGAGAGCCGTCTCCAACGACTGTACAGATAAGTAACTTCCCCCCCACAGACGGACACCACACAAGATTGAAGGTTAACGAGACTTTATATGCAATTCTCAGGTTACGTTGATATAATACAAGGAGGTCTGGACTCAGGGGTCCCCTCGGTTCTGATCTCTGGTTGAGGAAAAGGGTAGCGGGACAGTCTTAGTTACCAATGAGTTCAATAGCTCTCAATCCTCGAGCTCGGCGTGTTTGCTGATCGGGCCGTGGAGGAGCCAAGCAGGTCCCGAGATGGATGAAGGATGGTCGACGGGCCGTGGAGAAGCCAAGCAGGTCCCGATGCAGATGACGGTTACAACGGTCCGCGGCCTCGCCAGCAGATCCGGACGACGGTGAAGGATGCAGGTTACGACGGCTGTGGCAGCGCCAACAGGCAGGATGATGGTGCACAGGACAGAGCTACGGCAGCGCCAGTAGTCCGTCCAGGATGAGTTCTTCTTTCGTCTCTCGACTCCAAGATACAACTGCCTTCCTGCTCTGGAGCTGCCCCAGTTATAGGGCTGGCGTGCTTTGATGTCCGGACCCTCGCACTTGGAGGTCGGGAGGTCCGGGATGAGGGAGTCCAGACACCCAGCAGGGGGGTGGAGCCAGCGCCCGGGGAGGCGATGGGCGAGCGGCACTGGCCGGGGGAGAGCCATCGACACCTCTTTCTCCCATTGACTTGCCAAGTAGCTCGCTCACCTCCTGGGTGGAGGGTGGTGCCGGAATGTCTGAGGCCGGGCTAGGCCCAGGGTTGAGGTCGATCGGGGGCCAGGCGGCCTCGTGGCGAAGTGTCCAAGATGGCGGCCCAGGCTGGGCGCATGGGTCGGCAGTGGATCGGACCCACGAGGTTATCATGCTCGAGGGCAGGTGTCCCTGAGGGGACGTAGGACGTGCAATGGTGGTGTGTGGTGCTTGCGTGACTGGCTCGGGCCTGGTCGAGCCGGGGGAGAGCGGCCCGTCATGTGGCCTGTCCAACACTAGCACTCTGCAGTCACTCTGCACTCCCTAGCACTCCCTAGCACTCTGCAGTCACTCTGCACTCCCTAGCACTCCCTAGTCACTCTGCACTCCCTAGTCACTCTGCACTCCCTAGCACTCCCTAGTCACTCTGTACTCCCTAGCACTCTGCACTCCCTAGCACTCTGCACTCCCTAGCACTCAGCACTCCCTAGCACTCCCTAGCACTCCCTAGTCACTCTGCACTCCCTAGCACTCCCTAGTCACTCTGCACTCCCTAGCCACTCTGCACTCCGTAGCACTCCCTAGCACCCTGCACTCCCTTGCACTCTGCACTCTGCACTCCCTAGCACTCCCTAGTCACTCTGCACTCCCTAGCACACCCTAGTCACTCTGCACTCCCTAGCACTCCCTAGTCACTCTACACTCCCTAGTCACTCTGCACTCCCTAGCACTCCCTAGTCAATCTGCACTCCCTAGTCACTCTGCACTCACTAGCACTCCCTAGTCACTCTGCACTCCCTAGCACTCTGCAGTCACTCTGCACTCCCTAGCACTCCATAGCAGTCACTCTGCAGTCCCTAGTCACCCTTGCACTCCGTAGTCACTCTGCAGTCACTCTGCAGTCCCTAGCACTCCCTAGCACTCTGCACTCCCTAGCACTCCCTAGCACTCTGCAGTCACTCTGCAGTCACTCTCCACTCCCTAACACTCCCTAGTCACTCTGCACTCCCTAGTCACTCTGCACTCCCTAGCACTCCCTAGCACTCTGCACTCCCTTACACTTAACACTCCCTTGCACTCTGCACTCTGCACTCCCTAGCACTCCCTAGTCACTCCCTAGTCACTCTGCACCCCCTAGCACTCCCTAGTCACTCTGCACTCCCTAGCACTCTCTAGCACTCTGCAGTCACTCTGCACTCCCTAGCACTCCCTAGTCACTCTGCACTCCCTAGCACTCCGTAGCACTCTGCAGTCACCCTGCACTCCCTAGCACTCCCTAGCACTCTGCAGTCACTCAGCACTCCCTAGCACTCCCTAGCACTCTGCAGTCGCTCTGCACTCCCTAGCACTCCCTAGTCACTCTGCACTCCCTAGTCACTCTCCACTCCCTAGCACTCCCTAGTCACTCTGCACTCCCTAGCACTCCCTAGCACTCTGCAGTCACTCGGCACTCCCTAGCACTACCTAGAACTCTGCTTTCCCTAGCACTCCCAAGTCAATCTGCACTCCCTAGTCACTCTGCACTCCCTAGCACTCCCTAACACTGTGCAGTCACTCTGCACTCCCTAGTCACTCTGCACTCCCTAGTCACTCTGCACTCTCTAGCACTCCCTAGTCACTCTGCACTCCCTAGCACTCCCTAGTCACTCTGCACTTCCTAGCACTCCCTGGTCACTCTGCACTCCCTAGCACTCCCTGGTCACTCTGCACTCCCTAGCACTCTGCAGTCACTCTGCACTCCCTAGCACTCCCTAGTCACTCTGCACTCCCTATCACTCCCTAGCACTCTGCAGTCACTCTGCAGTCACTCAGCACTCCCTAGCACTCCCTAGCACTCTGCAGTCACTTTGCACTCCCTGGCACTCCCTAGCACTCTACAGTCACTCTGCAGTCCTTAGCACTCCCTAGTCACTCTGCACTCCTTAGCACTCCCCAGTCACTCTGCACTCCCTAGCACTCCCTAGTCACTCTTCACTCCCTAGCACTCTGCACTCCCTAGCACTCCCTAGTCACTCTGCACTACCTAGTCACTCTACACTCCCTAGCACTCTGCAGTCACTCTGCACTCCCTAGCACTCCCTAGTCACTCTGAACTCCCTAGTCACTCTGCACTCCCTAGCACTCCCTACTCACTCTGCACTCTCTAGCACTCACTAGCAGTCACTCTGAACTCCCTAGCACTCCCTAGTCTCTCTGCACTCCCTAGCACTCTATACTCCCTAGCACTCCCTAGTCATTCTGCACTCCCTAGCACTCCCTAGCACTCTGCAGTCACTCTGCACTCCCTAGCACTCCCTAGTCACTCTGCACTCCCTAGCACTCCCTAGCAGTCACTCTGCACTCCCTAGCACTCCATAGTCACTCCATAGTCACTCTGCACTCCCTAGCACTCCCTAGTCACTCTGCAATCCCTAGCACTCCCTAGCACTCTGCAGTCACTCTGCACTCCCTAACACTCTGCACTCCCTAGCACTCCCTAGCACTCTGCAGTCACTCTGCAGTCACTCTGCACTCCCTAGCACTCCCTAGTCACTCCCTAGTCACTCTGCACTCCATAGCACTCTGCAGTCACTCTGCACTCCCTAGCACTCTGCAGTCTCTCGGCACTCCCTAATACTCCCTAGCACTCTGCAGTCACTCTGCAGTCCCTAGCACTCTGCAGTCACTCTGCGCTCCCTAGCACTCCCTAGCAGTCACTAGCACTCCCTAGTAATCCCTAGCACTCCCTAGCACTCTGCACTCCCTTGCACTCTGCACTCCCTTGCACTCCCTAGCACTTCCTAGTCACTCTGCACTCCCTAGCACTCCCAAGTCACTCTGCACTCCCTAGCACTCCCTAGCAATCTGCAGTCACTCTGCACTCCCTAGCACTCCCCAGCACTCCCTAGCACTCCCTAGCACTCTGCAGTCACTCTGCAGTCCCTAGCACTCTGCACTCCCTAGTCACTCTGCACTCCGTAGCACTCCCTAGCAACTCTGCACTCCCTAGCACCCCCTAGTCACTCTGTACTCCCTAGCACTCCCTAGCACTCTGCACTCCCTTGCACTCTGCACTCTGCACTCTGCACTCCGCACTCCCTAGCACTCCCTAGTCACTCTGCACTCCCTAGTCACTCTGCACTCACTAATCACTATGCACTCCCTAGCACTCTGCAGTCACTCTGCACTCCCTAGCACTCTGCAGTCACACTTCACTCCCTAGCACTCCATAGCAGTCACTCTGCAGTCACTCTGCACTCCCTAACACTCCCTAGCACTCTGCAGTAACTCTACACTCCCTAGCACTCTCTAGCACTCTGCAGTCACTCTCCACTCCCTAGCACTCCCTAGTACTCTGCAGTCACTCTGCACTCTCTAGCACTCCCTATTACTCTGCAGTCCCTAGCACTCCCTAGTCACTCTGCACTCACTAGCACTCCCTAGTCACTCTGCACTCCCTAGTCACTCTGCACTCCCTAGTCACTCTGCAATGCTTAGCACTCCCCAGCACTCCCTAGCACTCAGCACTCCCTTGCACTCTGCACTCCCTTGCACTCTGCACTCCCTTGCACTCTGCACTCCCTAGCACTCCCTAGTCACTCTGCACTCCCTAGCACTCTGCAGTCACTCTGCACTCCCTAGCACTCTGCAGTCACTCAGCACTCCCTAGCACTCCCTAGCACTCGGCAGTCACTCTGCACTCCCTAGCACTCCCTAGTCACTCTGCACTCCCTAGCACTCCCTAGCACTCTGCAGTCACACGGCACTCCCTAGCACTACCTAGCACTCCCTAGCACTCTGCATTCCCTAGCACTCCCTAGTCACTCTGCACTCCCTAGTCACTCTGCACTCCCTAGCACTCCCTAACACTGTGCGGTCACTCTGCACTCCCTAGTCACTCTGCACTCCCTAGTCACTCTGCACTTTCTAGCACTCCCTAGTCACTCTGCACTCCCTAGCACTCCCTAGTCACTCTGCACTTCCTAGCACTCCCTGGTCACTCTGCACTCCCTAGCACTCCCTGGTCACTCTGCACTCCCTATCGCTCCCTAGCACTCTGCAGTCACTCTGCACTCCCTAGCACTCCCTAGTCACTCTGCACTCCGTATCACTCCCTAGAACTCTGCAGTTACTCTGCAGTCACTCTGCACTCCCTGGCACTCCCTAGCACTCTACAGTCACTCTGCAGTCACTCTGCAGTCCCTAGCACTCCCTAGTCACTCTGCACTCCTTAGCACTCCCTAGTCACTCTGCACTCCCTAGCACTCCCTAGTCACTCTGCACTCCCTAGCACTCCCTAGTCACTCTGCACTACCTAGTCACTTTGCACTCCCTAGCACTCCCTAGCACTCTGCAGTCACTCTGCACTCCCTAATCACTCTGCACTCCCTAGTCACTCTGCACTCCCTAGTCACTCTGCACTCTCTAGCACTCACTAGCAGTCACTCTGCACTCCCTAGCACCCCCTAGTCACTCTGCACTCCCTAGCACTCTATACTCCCTAGCACTCCCTAGTCACTCTGCACTCCCTAGCACTCTGCAGTCACTCTGCACTCCCTAGCACTCCCTAGCACTCCCTAGTCACTCTGCACTCCCTAGCACTCCCTAGCTGTCACTCTGCACTCCCTAGCACTCCCTAGTCACTCCCTAGTCACTCCCTAGTCACTTTGCACTCCCTAGCACTCCCTAGTCACTTTGCACTCCCTAGCACTCCCTAGCACTCTGCAGTCACTCTGCACTCCCTAGCACTCTGCACTCCCTAGCACTCCCTAGCACTCTGCAGTCACTCTGCATTCACTCTGCAGTCACTCTGCACTCCCTAGCACTCCCTCGTCACTTCCAAGTCACTCTGCACTCCATAGCATTCTGCAGTCACTCTGCACTCCCTAGCACTCTGCAGTCTCTCGGCACTCCCTAATACTCCCTAGCACTCTGCAGTCACTCTGCAGTCCCTAGCACTCTGCAGTTACTCTGCGCTCCCTAGCACTCCCTAGCAGTCACTAGCACTCCCTAGTACTCCCTAGCACTCCCTAGCACTCTGCACTCCCTTGCACTCTGCACTCGCGCACTCCCTTGCACTCCCTAGCACTTCTTAGTCACTCTGCACTCCCTAGTCACTCTGCACTCCCTAGCACTCTGCAGGCACTCTGCACTCCCTAGCACTCCCTAGCACTCCCCAGCACTCCCTAGCACTCCCTAGTCTCTGCAGTCACTCTGCAGTTCCTAGCACTCTGCACTCCCTAGTCACTATGCACTCCCTAGCCACTCTGCACTCCCTAGCACTCCCTAGTCACCCTGCACTCCCTAGCACTCCCTAGTACTCTGCACTCCCTTGCACTCTGCACTCCGCACTCCCTAGCACTCCCTAGTCACTCTGCACTCACTAATCACTCTGCACTCCCTAGCACTCTGCAGTCACTCTGCACTCCCTAGCACTCTGCAGTCACTCTGCACTCCCCAGCACTCCATAGCAGTCACTCTGCAGTCACTCTGCACTCCCTAACACTCCCTAGCACTCTGCAGTAACTCTACACTCCCTAGCACTCCCTAGCACTCTGCAGTCACTCTGCACTCCCTAGCACTCCCTAGTACTCTGCAGTCACTCTGCACTCCCTAGCACTCCCTATTACTCTGAAGTCCCTAGCACTCCCTAGTCACTCTGCACTCCCTAGCACTCCCTAGTCACTCTGCACTCCCTAGTCACTCTGCACTCCCTAGTCACTCTGCACTCCTTAGCACTCCCCAGCACTCCCTAGCACTCCCTAGCACTCCCTAGCACTCAGCACTCCCTTGCACTCTGCACTCCCTTGCACTCTGCACTCCCTTGCACTCTGCACTCTGCACTCCCTAGCACTCCCTAGTCACTCTGCACTCCCTAGCACTCTGCAGTCACTCTGCACTCCCTAGCACTCCCTAGTCACTCTGCACTCCCTAGCACTCTGCAGTCACTCTGCACTCCCTAGCACTCCGCAGTCACTCAGCACTCCCTAGCACTCTGCAGTCACTCTGCACTCCCTAGCACTCCCTAGTACTTCCTAGTCACTCTGCACTCCCTAGCACTCCCTAGTCACTCTGCACTCCCTAGCACTCCCTAGTCACTCTGCACTCCCTAGCACTCCCTAGCACTCTGCAGTCACTCTGCACTCCCTAGCACTACCTACCACTCCCTAGCACTCTGCATTCCCTAGCACTCGTTAGTCACTCTGCACTCCCTAACACTGTGTAGTCACTCTGCACTCCCTAGTCACTCTGCACTCCCTAGTCACTCTGCACTCTCTAGCACTCCCTAGTCACTCTGCACTCCCTAGCAGTCCCTAGTCACTCTGCACTTCCTAGCACTCCCTGGTCACTCTGCACTCCCTAGCACTCCCTGGTCACTCTGCACTCCCTAGCACTCCCTAACACTCTGCAGTCACTCTGCACTCCCTAGCACTCCCTAGTCACTCTGCACTCCGTATCACTCCCTAGCACTTTGCAGTCACTCTGCACTCCCTAGCACTCTGCAGTCACTCTGCACTCCCTGGCACTCCCTAGCACTCTACAGTCACTCTGCAGTCACTCTGCAGTCCCTAGCACTCCCTAGTCACTCTGCACTCCTTAGCACTCCCTAGTCACTCTGCACTCCCTAGCACTCCCTCAGTCACTCTGCACTCCCTAGCACTCTGCACTCCCTAGTCACTCTGCACTACCTAGTCACTCTGCACTCCCTAGCACTCCCTAGCACTCTGCAGTCACTCTGCACTCCCTAGCACTCCCTCGTCGCTCTGCACTCCCTAGTCACTCTGCACTCCCTAGTCACTCTGCACTCTCTAGCACTCACTAGCAGTCACTCTGCACTCCCTAGCACTCCCTAGTCACTCTGCACTCCCTAGCACTCCCTAGTCACTCTGCACTCCCTAGCACTCCCTAGCACTCTGCAGTCACTCTGCACTCCCTAGCACTCCCTAGTCACTCTGCACTCCCTAGCACTCCCTAGTCACTCTGCACTCCCTAGCAGTCACTCTGCACTCCCTAGCACTCCCTAGTCACTCCCTAGTCACTCCCTAGTCACTCTGCACTCCCTAGCACTCCCTAGCACTCTGCAGTCACTCTGCACTCCCTAGCACTCTGCACTCCCTAGCACTCTGCAGTCACTCTGCAGTCACTCTGCAGTCACTCTGCACTCCCTAGCACTCCCTAGTCACTCCCAAGTCACTCTGCACTCCATAGCACTCTGCTGTCACTCTGCACTCCCTAGCACTCTGCAGTCTCTCGGCACTCCCTAATACTCCCTAGCACTCTGCAGTCACTCTGCAGTCCCTAGCACTCTGCAGTCACTCTGCGCTCCCTAGCACTCCCTAGCAGTCACTAGCACTCCCTAGTACTCCCTAGCACTCTGCACTCCCTTGCACTCTGCACTCCCTTGCACTCTGCACTCCTTTGCACTCTGCACTCTGCACTCCCTAGCACTCCCTAGTCACTCTGCACTCCCTAGCACTCTGCAGTCACTCTGCACTCCCTAGCACTCCCTAGTCACTCTGCACTCCCTAGCACTCTGCAGTCACTCTGCACTCCCTAGCACTCTGCAGTCACTCAGCACTCCCTAGCACTCTGCAGTCACTCTGCACTCCCTAGCACTCCCTAGTCACTCTGCACTCCCTAGCACTCCCTAGTCACTCTGCACTCCCTAGAACTCCCTAGTCACTCTGCACTCCCTAGCACTCCCTAGCACTCTGCAGTCACTCTGCACTCCCTAGCACTACCTACCACTCCCTAGCACTCTGCATTCCCTAGCACTCCCTAGTCACTCTGCACTCCCTAGCACTCCCTAACACTGTGTAGTCACTCTGCACTCCCTAGTCACTCTGCACTCCCTAGTCACTCTGCACTCTCTAGCACTCCCTAGTCACTCTGCACTCCCTAGCACTCCCTAGCACTCCCCAGTCACTCTGCACTTCCTAGCACTCCCTGGTCACTCTGCATTCCCTAGCACTCCCTGGTAACTCTGCACTCCCTAGCACTCCCTAGCACTCTGCAGTCACTCTGCACTCCCTAGCACTCCCTAGTCACTCTGCACTTCGTATCACTCCCTAGCACTCTGCAGTCACTCTGCAGTCACTCTGCACTCCCTAGCACTCTGCAGTCACTCTGCACTCCCTGGCACTCCCTAGCACTCTACAGTCACTCTGCAGTCACTCTGCAGTCCCTAGCACTCCCTAGTCACTCTGCACTCCTTAGCACTCCCTAGTCACTCTGCACTCCCTAGCACTCCCTCAGTCACTCTGCACTCCCTAGCACTCTGCACTCCCTAGTCACTCTGCACTACCTAGTCACTCTGCACTCCCTAGCACTCCCTAGCACTCTGCAGTCACTCTGCACTCCCTAGCACTCCCTCGTCACTCTGCACTCCCTAGTCACTCTGCACTCCCTAGTCACTCTGCACTCTCTAGCACTCACTAGCAGTCACTCTGCACTCCCTAGCACTTCGTAGTCACTCTGCACTCCCTAGCACTCCCTAGTCACTCTGCACTCCCTAGCACACCCTAGCACTCTGCAGTCACTCTGCACTCCCTAGCACTCCCTAGCACTCCCTAGTCACTCTGCACTCCCTAGCACTCCATAGCAGTCACTCTGCACTCCCTAGCACTCCCTAGTCACTCCCTAGTCACTCCCTAGTCACTCTGCACTCCCTAGCACTCCCTAGCACTCTGCAGTCACTCTGCACTCCCTAGCACTCTGCACTCCCTAGCACTCTGCAGTCACTCTGCAGTCACTCGGCAGTCACTCTGCACTCCCTAGCACTCCCTAGTCACTCCCAAGTCACTCTGCACTCCATAGCACTCTGCTGTCACTCTGCACTCCCTAGCACTCTGCAGTCTCTCGGCACTCCCTAATACTCCCTAGCACTCTGCAGTCACTCTGCAGTCCCTAGCACTCTGCAGTCACTCTGCGCTCCCTAGCACTCCCTAGCAGTCACTAGCACTCCCTAGTACTCCCTAGCACTCTGCACTCCCTTGCACTCTGCACTCACTTGCACTCTGCACTCCCTTGCACTACCTAGCACTTCCTAGTCACTCTGCACTCCCTAGCACTCCCTAGTCACTCTGCACTCCCTAGCACTCTGCAGTCACTCTGCACTCCCGAGCACTCCTTAGCACTCCCCAGCACTCCCTAGCACTCCCTAGCACTCTGCAGTCACTCTGCAGTCCCTAGCACTCTGCAGGCACTCTGCACTCCCTAGTCACTCTGCACTCCAGAGCACTCCCTAGCCACTCTGCACTCCCTAGCACTCCCTGGTCACTCTGCACTCCCTAGCACTCCCTAGCACTCTGCACTCCCTTGCACTCTGCACTCTGCACTCTGCACTCTACACTCCGCACTCCCTAGCACTCCCAAGTCACTCTGCACTCCCTAGTCACTCTGCACACACTAATCACTCTGCACTCCCTAGCACTCCCTAGCACTCTGCAGTCACTCTGCACTCCTTAGCACTCTGCAGTCACTCGGCACTCCCTAGCACTCCATAGCAGTCACTCTGCAGTAACTCTGCACTCCCTAACACTCCCTAGCACACTGCAGTAACTCTACACTCCCTAGCACTCCCTAGCACTCTGCAGTCACTCTGCACTCCCTAGCACTCTGCAGTCACTCTGCAGTCACTCTGCAGTCACTCTGCACTCCCTAGCACTCCCTAGTCACTCCCAAGTCACTCTGCACTCCATAGCACTCTGCTGTCACTCTGCACTCCCTAGCACTCTGCAGTCTCTCGGCACTCCCTAATACTCCCTAGCACTCTGCAGTCACTCTGCAGTCCCTAGCACTCTGCAGTCACTCTGCGCTCCCTAGCACTCCCTAGCAGTCACTAGCACTCCCTAGTACTCCCTAGCACTCTGCACTCCCTTGCACTCTGCACTCCCTTGCACTCTGCACTCCCTTGCACTCTGCACTCTGCACTCCCTAGCACTCCCTAGTCACTCTGCACTCCCTAGCACTCTGCAGTCACTCTGCACTCCCTAGCACTCCCTAGTCACTCTGCACTCCCTAGCACTCTGCAGTCACTCTGCACTCCCTAGCACTCTGCAGTCACTCAGCACTCCCTAGCACTCTGCAGTCACTCTGCACTCCCTAGCACTCCCTAGCACACCCTAGTCACTCTGCACTCCCTAGCACTCCCTAGTCACTCTGCACTCCCTAGCACTCCCTAGTCACTCTGCACTCCCTAGCACTCCCTAGCACTCTGCAGTCACTCGGCACTCCCTAGCACTACCTACCACTCCCTAGCACTCTGCATTCCCTAGCACTCCCCAGTCACTCTGCACTCCCTAGCACTCCCTAACACTGTGTAGTCACTCTGCACTCCCTAGTCACTCTGCACTCCCTAGTCACTCTGTACTCTCTAGCACTCCCTAGTCACTCTGCACTCCCTATCACTCCCTAGCACTCCCTAGTCACTCTGCACTTCCTAGCACTCCCTGGTCACTCTGCATTCCCTAGCACTCCCTGGTAACTCTGCACTCCCTAGCACTCTGCAGTCACTCTGCACTCCCTAGCACTCCCTAGTCACTCTGCACTCCGTATCACTCCCTAGCACTCTGCAGTCACTCTGCAGTCACTCTGCACTCCCTAGCACTCTGCAGTCACTCTGCACTCCCTGGCACTCCCTAGCACTCCCTAGTCACTCTGCACTCCTTAGCACTCCCTAGTCACTCTGCACTCCCTAGCACTCCCTCAGTCACTCTGCACTCCCTAGCACTCTGCACTCCCTAGTCACTCTGCACTACCTAGTCACTCTGCACTCCCTAGCACTCCCTAGCACTCTGCCGTCACTCTGCACTCCCTAGCACTCCCTCGTCACTCTGCACTCCCTAGTCACTCTGCACTCCCTAGTCACTCTGCACTCTAGCACTCACTAGCAGTCACTCTGCACTCCCTAGCACTCCCTAGTCACTCTGCACTCCCTAGCACTCCCTAGTCACTCTGCACTCCCTAGCACACCCTAGCACTCTGCAGTCACTCTGCACTCCCTAGCACTCCCTAGCACTCCCTAGTCACTCTGCACTCCCTAGCACTCCCTAGCAGTCACTCTGCACTCCCTAGCACTCCCTAGTCACTCCCTAGTCACTCCCTAGTCACTCTGCACTCCCTAGCACTCCCTAGCACTCTGCAGTCACTCTGCACTCCCTAGCACTCTGCACTCCCTAGCACTCTGCAGTCACTCTGCAGTCACTCGGCAGTCACTCTGCACTCCCTAGCACTCCCTAGTCACTCCCAAGTCACTCTGCACTCCATAGCACTCTGCTGTCACTCTGCACTCCCTAGCACTCTGCAGTCTCTCGGCACTCCCTAATTCTCCCTAGCACTCTGCAGTCACTCTGCAGTCCCTAGCACTCTGCAGTCACTCTGCGCTCCCTAGCACTCCCTAGCAGTCACTAGCACTCCCTAGTACTCCCTAGCACTCTGCACTCCATTGCACTCTGCACTCACTTGCACTCTGCACTCCCTAGTCACTCCCTAGTCACTCTGCACTCCCTAGTCACTCTGCAATCCCTAGCACTCCCTAGCACTCTGCAGTCACTCTGCACTCCCTAACACTCTGCACTCCCTAGCACTCCCTAGCACTCTGCAGTCACTCTGCAGTCACTCTGCACTCCCTAGCACTCCCTAGTCACTCCCTAGTCACTCTGCACTCCATAGCACTCTGCAGTCACTCTGCACTCCCTAGCACTCTGCAGTCTCTCGGCACTCCCTAATACTCCCTAGCACTCTGCAGTCACTCTGCAGTCCCTAGCACTCTGCAGTCACTCCGCGCTCCCTAGCACTCCCTAGCAGTCACTAGCACTCCCTAGTAATCCCTAGCACTCTGCACTCCCTTGCACTCTGCACTCCCTTGCACTCCCTAGCACTTCCTAGTCACTCTGCACTCCCTAGCACTCCCAAGTCACTCTGCACTCCCTAGCACTCCCTAGCAATCTGCAGTCACTCTGCACTCCCTAGCACTCCCCAGCACTCCCTAGCACTCCCTAGCACTCTGCAGTCACTCTGCAGTCCCTAGCACTCTGCACTCCCTAGTCACTCTGCACTCCGTAGCACTCCCTAGCCACTCTGCACTCCCTAGCACCCCCTAGTCACTCTGCACTCCCTAGCACTCCCTAGCACTCTGCACTCCCTTGCACTCTGCACTCTGCACTCTGCACTCCGCACTCCCTAGCACTCCCTAGTCACTCTGCACTCCCTAGTCACTCTGCACTCACTAATCACTATGCACTCCCTAGCACTCTGCAGTCACTCTGCACTCCCTAGCACTCTACAGTCACTCTGCACTCCCTAGCACTCCATAGCAGTCACTATGCAGTCACTCTGCACTCCCTAACACTCCCTAGCACTCTGCAGTAACTCTACACTCCCTAGCACTCCCTAGCACTCTGCAGTCACTCTGCACTCCCTAGCACTCCCTAGTACTCTGCAGTCACTCTGCACTCTCTAGCACTCCCTATTACTCTGCAGTCCCTAGCACTCCCTAGTCACTCTGCACTCACTAGCACTCCCTAGTCACTCTGCACTCCCTAGTCACTCTGCACTCCCTAGTCACTCTGCAATCCTTCGCACTCCCCAGCACTCCCTAGCACTAAGCACTCCCTTGCACTCTGCACTCCCTTGCACTCTGCACTCCCTTGCACTCTGCACTCCCTAGCACTCCCTAGTCACTCTGCACTCCCTAGCACTCTGCAGTCACTCTGCACTCCCTAGCACTCTGCAGTCACTCAGCACTCCCTAGCACTCCCTAGCACTCGGCAGTCACTCTGCACTCCCTAGCACTCCCTAGCACTCCCTAGTCACTCTGCACTCCCTAGCACTCCCTAGTCACTCTGCACTCCCTAGCACTCTCTAGTCACTCTGCACTCCCTAGCACTCCCTAGCACTCTGCAGTCACTCGGCACTCCCTAGCACTACCTAGCACTCCCTAGCACTCTGCATTCCCTAGCACTCCCTAGTCACTCTGCACTCCCTAGTCACTCTGCACTCCCTAGTCACTCTGCACTCCCTAGTCACTCTGCACTCCCTAGCACTCCCTAACACTCTGCAGTCACTCTGCACTCCCTAGCACTCCCTAGTCACTCTGCACTCCCTAGCACTTCCTAATCACTCTGCACTCCCTAGCACTCCCTAGCACTCCCTAGTCACTCTGCACTCCCTAGCACTCCCTAGCACTCTGCAGTCACTCTGCACTCCCTAGCACTCCCTAGTCATGCTGCACTCCCTGGAACTCCCTAGCACTCTGCAGTCACTCTGCAGTCCCTAGCACTCCCTAGCACTCTGGAGTCACTCTGCACTCCCTAGCACTCCCTAGCACTCTACAGTCACTCTGCACTCCCAAGCACTCCCTAGCACTTCCTATTTACTCTGCACTCCCTAGCACTCTCTAGTCACTCTGCACTCCCTAGCACTCCCTAGTCACTCTGTACTCCCTAGCACTCCCTAGTCACTCTGCACTCCATAGCACTCCCTAGTCACTCTGCACTCCCTAGCACTCCCTAGTCACGCTGCGCTCCCTGGCACTCCCTAGCACTCTGCAGTCACTCTGCAGTCCCTAGCACTCCCTAGCACTCTGGAGTCACTCTGCACTCCCTAGCACTCCCTAGCACTCTACAGTCACTCTGCAGTCCCTAGCACTCCCTAGCACTCTGCAGTCACTCTGCACTCCCTAGCACTCCCTAGCACTCTCTAGTCACTCTGCACTCCCTAGCACTCCCTAGTCACTCTGTACTCCCTAGCACTCCCTAGTCACTCTGCACTCCATAGCACTCCCTAGTCACTCTGCACTCCCTAGCACTCCCTAGTCACTCTGCACTCCCTAGTCACTCTGCACTCCCTAGCACTCCCTAGCACTCCCTAGTCACTCTGCACTCCCTAGCACTCTGCACTCCCTAGTCACTCTGCACTCCCTAGCACTCCCTAGTCACTCTGCACTCCCTAGCACTCCCTAGCACTCCATAGCCACTCTGCACTCTCTAGCACTCCCTAGCACTCCCTAGTCACTCTGCACTCCCTAGCACTCCCTAGTCACTCTGCACTCCCTAGCACTCCCTAGTCACTTTGCACTCCCTAGCACACCCTAGCACTCCCTAGTCACTCTGCACTCCTTAGCACTCCCTAGTCACTCTGCACTCCCTAGCACTCCCTAGTCACTCTGCACTCCCTAGCACTCCCTAACACTCTGCAGTCACTCTGCACTCCCTAGCATTCCCTAGCACTCCCTAGCATTCCCTGGCACTCCCTAGTCACTCTGCACTCTCTCTCTAGCACTCCCCAGCATTCCCTAGTACTCCCTAGTCACTCTGCACTCCGTAGCACTCCCTAGTCACTCTCCACTCCCTAGCACTCCCTAGCACTCCCATGTCACTCTGCACGCCCTAGCACTCTGCACTCCCTAGTCACTCTGCACTCTCTAGCACTCCCTAGTCAATCTGCACTCCCTAGTCACTCTGCACTCCCTAGCACTCCCTAGTCACTCTGCACTCCCTAGTCACTCTGCACTCCCTAGTCACTCTGCACTCCCTAGCACTCCCTCGTCACTCTGCACTCCCTAGCACTCCCTAGTCACTCTGCACTCCCTAGCACTCCCTAGTCACTCTGCACTCCCTAGTCACTCTGCACTCCCTAGCACTCCCTAGTACTCCCTATTCACTCTGCACTCCCTAGCACTCCCTAGTCACTCTGCACTCCCTAGCATTCCCTAGTCACTCTCTACTCCGCACTCTCTACTCTGCACTTTCTACTCTGCACTCTCTACTCTGCACTCTGCACTCACTACTCTGCACTCTGCACTCACTACTCTGCACTCTGCATATGCACTCTGCAAACTCACTCTGCACACTCACTCTGCACTCTGCACACTCACTCTGCACTTTGCACCCACACTCTGCACACTCACTCTGCACTCATACTTCACAATCTGCACTCACTCTGCACTCTGCGCACTCTGCACTCTGCGCACTCTGCACTCTGCGCACTCTGCACTCCGCACTCACACTATAATAATCCTTATGTCCTGTAACCAAGGGTTTGTGTGTTTAATACACCCCAGCACTGCCAGTTACCAGCAGTTCAGTGCCCCTTTGGACGCCGCACAACAACGTGAACACAGTGTGCTCCGAGGGCAGGGGCTTGTCCCGGCTGAGAAGGGAGGGGGCATTGAAACTACAAAGAATTGTTGATCCTGTTCAAATCCGGGCTGACGTTTTTTACAGAGCCTAAAACAAATCAAGAGCAGCTTTGCGTGTACCTGTGTTAGCCTTTTACATGTACTTTACTGATAACCGGCTGTTAGACGGGGACCGGGAGGGTCGGCCGAGGACAAGGGGAGAGGCCTCCGGTGAGGGCCGTCTCCAGCCATCGTACAGACAAGTAACTTACCCCCCACAGATGGACACCACACAAGAATAAGGTGAACGTTCTTTATAAGCAATTCTTGAAGTACGGTGATACGATAGAATGGAAGCAGGACACGATGATCCTCTTAATTCTAGTCTCTTGACAGGGAAAGGGGTAGCGGGACAGTCTTGGTTACCAATCTGGTACTGCGATGCGAGGATGGTAGCTCACAATCCTCGAGCTCGGCGTTCGAGAGGGACGGGCCGCGGCAGCGCCAGCAGGTCCCGAGGTGGTCGTAGATAGGAACGGGCCGCGGCAGCGCCAGCAGGTCCCGGCGAGGACGAAGGTTGCAAGAAGGCCGCGGCAGCGCCAGCAGGTCCAACGAGGATGAAGGTTGCAGAAGGCTGCGGCAGCGCCAGCAAGCAGGACGATAGTTCACAAGGCAGGGCTGCGGCAGCGCCAGCAGTCCGTCAAGGATGAGTTCTTCACGGTGTCTCTCGACTCCAAGATCAACTGCCTTCCTGCTCTGGAGCTGCCTCAGTTATAGGTCTGGCCCCCTTTGATGTCCGGACCCTCGCACTTGGAGGTCGGGAGGTCCGGGATGAGGGAGTCCAGACACCCAGCAGGGGGGTGGAGCCAGCGCCCGGGGAGGCTGGGGGCGATCGGCACCTGGCGGGGGAGAGCCATCGACACTTCTTCCTCCCATTGACCTGCCAAGTGGTCCGTTCACCTCCTGGGTGGATGGTGGTGCCGGGATGTCGGGGCCTGGCCAGGCCCAGGGTTGGGGTCGAGCTGAGGCCATGCGGCCTCGTGGTGCAGTGTCTAAGATGGCGGCTGGGCTGGGCAATGGTGCTGACGGTGGCCCGGGCCAGTGATCCAGAGATGTCCGGGAGCAGGAGTCCCGTAGGGGACGGTTTGCGGGTTGCTTCAGTGGGTAGCACCTGGAGAGCCGTTGTCCGGGCCCTGTCATGCGGGGAGGGAGTGAGCCCTTCATGTGGCCTGTCCAACATGCGTCCCCCCCAGCTGAAGGCGGGGAGAGTCACCCATCCTCTTGGGGACTTTCCTCGTCGAGGCGGAAAAAGCGTGACAGGCCATCCGCGTTGGCGTGATCCTGGCCAGGGCGGTGCTCCACAGTGAAGTCCATCTGCTGCAGGGAGATGGACCATCGCAATAGCTTGGGATTTTTTCCCCCGCATCTGCATTAGCCATTGCAGGGGGCGATGATCTGTTTGCACCCGAAAGTGGGTACCGAAGAGGTAGGGCCGGAGGTTCTTGAGGGCCCACACTACTGCGAAGGCCTCCCTCTCGATGGTGCTCCAGCGCTGTTCCCGGGCCAGCAGGCGTCTGCTGATGAAGGCCACTGGTTGGTCGACTCCCTCGGGGTTCAGTTGGGAGAGGACGGCCCCAATGCCATGGTCGGAGGCATCAGTCTGGACGATGAACTCCCGGCTGTAGTCGGGAGCCTGGAGTACCGGGGCGGTGCACATGGCGGCCTTCAGCTTCTCGAAGGCCGCTTGACAGTCGGGAGTCCAGTCGACTCTTTTTGGCTGGTTCTTGGATGTAAGTGCCGTGAGGGGCCCCACAATGCCGCCATAGTCCTTCACAAACCGCCGGTAGTACCCGGTGAGCCCCAAGAAGGCTCGGACCTCGGTTTGGGTTACGGGGGGCTGCCAGGACTGGATGGCAGCGATCTTGAGCTGAAGGGGGGCCACCAGACCGCTTCCCACTTGGTGTCCGAGGTAGGTCACGGACCCCTGGCCAATCTGGCATTTGCTGGCCTTGATTGTGAGGCCGGCCTGTTGGAGGGCCTGCAGGACCTCTCGGAGGTGGCGGAGGTGGTCTGACCAGTGGCGGCTATACACAGCAATATCGTCCAGGAAGGCGGCGCTGAACTCTTCGAGGCCCGCCAATACCTGGTTCACAAGTCGTTGAAAGGTTGCTGGAGCGTTTTTCATGCCGAATGGCATCACTTTGAAATGGTAGTGGCCATCCGGGGTGGAGAAAGCGGATCGTTCTTGGGCCCTGGGGGTGAGGCCGATCTGCCAGTAGCCCGCTGTCAGGTCGAAAATGCTGAGGTAGCGGGCAGCCCCCATGCGGTCGATCAGTTCATCTGCTCGGGGAATGGGGTGAGCGTCGGTTCGGGTGACAGCGTTCAGACCCCGATAGTCGACGCAGAATCGTAGCTCAGGGGTGGTGCCTGGGGCAGCAGCCTTGGGGACCAGCACGACTGGGCTGGCCCAGGGGCTGTCCGAGGGTTCGATGACTCAGAGTGTGAGCATTTTCGACACTTCTTCTTGGATGCAGGCACGTACCCGATCTGGTACGCGGTACGCCCGATGTCTGATAGGGGGACTGTCCCCAGTGTCCACGTCGTGCAAGCACCAGGGGGTGACCCCTGGGGTGAGGGAAAATAGGGTTGCAAATTGCAGCAGGAGGGCCCGACAGTCTTGGCGCTGCTCCGGGGTTAGGGCATCTGAGAGTCGGACCCCGTCTACTGAGCCATCTTTTTCACGGGTCCTCAGTAGGTCAGGGAGGGGCTCGGAGTCTTCTTCCGCTCCACTGTCTGTAGCCATCAGTAGGCTGAGCTCCGAGCGCACAAAGTGGGGTTTGAGTCTGTTGGCGTGGAGGACCCGGAGGGGGTTCCGGGGAGATTCCATGTCGATGAGATAGGTGACGGGGCTCTTGCGCTCGACCACTTTGAAGGGCCCCGTCCACTTGTCCTGCAAGGCACAAGGTTCGGTGGGGGACATCACCCATACCTGCTGGCCAGGTTCGAACTCTATGGGGGAGGCGTTCTGATCGTACCATTTCTTCATGTCCTCCTGACTGGCCTCCAGATTGGCTTTGGCGATCTCTCTGAATCGTCGGGTCTGATTACGTAGGGTCAGGAGGTACTTGTAGACGTCTGGAGGGGTTTTCAGGGGGGCCATCTCCCAACCTTCTTTGACTAGGCTGAGGGGCCCTCGAACAGGGTGTCCGTACAAGAGTTCGAAGGGGCTGAAGCCGAGGGACTTCTGGGGGACTTCTCGGTAGGCGAAGAGGAGGCACGGGAGTAGCACATCCCACTGGCGGCGGAGGGGCTCTTCCAACCCCATAATCATTCCCTTGAGTGTGCGGTTAAACCGCTCAACCAGTCCGTTTCCTTGCGGGTGGTAGGGGGTTGTGAATCGGTAGGTGACCCCGCACTGCTGCCAGAGGGATTTCATATATTTTGAAATAAAGTTCGTGCCTCTGTCGCTGACGACTTCCCGGGGGAAGCCCACCCGGGAGAAGATCCCCATTAAGGCTCGGCCGACCACCGGTGCTGTTACAGTTCGAAGGGGGACGGCCTCGGGATAGCGGGTGGCGTGGTCCACCAGTACCAGGATGAATCGATGCCCTTGTGCTGTTCGGGGGTCCAGGGGCCCCACAATGTCTATTCCCACCTTTTCGAACGGGGTGGTAACAACCGGGAAGGGTTGCAGGGGTGCCTTGAGTTTGCGGCCGCTCTTCCCGCTGGCCTGACAAGTGGGGCAGGACCGGCAGTGGTTGAGGACGTCATTTCTCATTTTTGGCCAGTAAAAGTGGGTCACCAGGCGGTTGTAGGTTTTGTCCTGTCCCAAGTGTCCAGCCAGGGGGACATCGTGGGCCAAGTTCAACAGGAAGTCTCTAAAGCGGAGGGGCACCACCAACACTCGACTGGCCCCCAACTCCGCGATTCTTTGTTCGCTGTACAATAGGTCATTGTCCCAATAGATCCAGTGGGCCCCGGCGGTATCTCCCGCGCTCTGGGCGAGGGCTTGCTGTCGTAGTCCCTCGAGGGAGGGACAGGTCTTTTGCTCTTGGCGGAATTGTTCCTGGGTGGGTCCCCCTTCTTGACGCCACTGAGCCAGGTCTGGAAGGTCCTGGGGCTGAGCGAGCCCTTCTTGGGTTTGTCCCGGGGGGTCGGCGTGGTCGGCGTCCCCCACTGGAGCGATCGGAGGAGGAGGTGCTGGCCATTCGGGTTCTTCGGGTTGGGGGATGGCGCGGGCTGCCATGGACCGGGTGGTTACGCACGCCCAGTCCGGGAGGCCCAACATCTCCAGATGCTCTCTTCTTTCCACGGCGGCCCACGGGGAACTCTCGAGATCGTTCCCCAGGAGACAGTCCACGGGGGCATCATCGCGGACCGTCACCTTCAGCAGGCCGGATACTCCTCCCCATTCGAATGGGACGCAGGCCATCGACACAGGCTCTCGGAATTGTCGGCTGAATGGACGGGGCAGAGAACGTTCGGTAGGATTTGTTCCGGGGTCACCAGGTGACAGCGGACGGCCGTCACACTGGCCCCCGTGTCACGTAGGGCTTCAGCCTTGCGCCCATTTATGTTCACCCACTGACTGTATTTTCTGGTGTTGGCGGGTAGGGGAGCCCGCGGGATCATGTCTCTTCCCCCTAGGCACACCAGGACCATGGCGGCCGGTTCCCACTCTTGTTGCTCCTGTTCGTATTCTTCATGCTCTTCGGAGACTTGCGCTTCTCCTAGGGCGGCGGCAGCTACCTGGCGGGGCCCCGGAGTCTGGTTCTTTGGGCAGTTCGGGTCATTGACGTAGTGACCGACTCGCTGGCATCGGTGACAAGTGACATTGGCTCTGAATCCCGGGCGCATCGGGGGGTTGCCCCAGCCGGCCGGGGGCGGGGTGCTCGTAGCGGGAGCGGCCGGGTCGGCGTCTTTCCCCCGGCCCTGGCCTCCTCCTCCTCCTCGGGGACGGTGATGACCTTGGTTGTTCCTGTTCTGCTCGTTCGGCCCACCCCGGCCCACTCGGGTGCTTTCCCATCGGTCAGCCTCGGCGGCGAGCTGCCGTGGATCAGTCAATTTACTGTCGAGGAGGTGCTGCCTGAGCTCAACGAAGCAGTTGTTGGAGAGGTGCTCCCACACGATGAGGTTAAAAAGCTGCTCGTAGGTCGTTACGCGGCTCCCCTTTATCCATCCCTCGAAGGCTCGGCTGACATAGTTTACGTATTCCACCCAAGTTGTACCCGGGATTCGGGTGCAGTCGCGGAACCTCTGGCGGTACATTTCGGGTGTCAGCCCATATCGAGTGAGGAGGGCGGCCTTCATGTGGTCATAGGACGTCATTTGATGGTCCGGGAGCTGTAACAGGGCATCGCGGCCTTCATTGATGAACCTCCCCCATAGACCGGCTCCCCAGTCGCTTTGATCGATCCGGTGGGAGGTCATGGCGATCTCGTAGGCCTTGAACCACTGTTGTATGTCGTCGTTTCGGTAATACTCTCGGACGACATCTTTGGGAATGTGGACCTTTGGTTCTGTAGCTCCTGGGGTGCGCGGTGGCTCGGGCACCCCCAGGTCTTTGTTTTGTTTCCGTAGTTCTATCTCTGCCAGTTTGCGCTCGTGTTCGTATGCCAGTCTTTTTTCTTCGAGCTCTCTTTGTCTTTGCTTTTCTTCCCGCTCTTCTCAGAGCCGTAAGTGTTCTAGGTTCATTTTTTGTTCCGCTAGTTTTAGTTCTCCATCCAACTTGAGCCGTGCCAACTCTAATTCGTGCAGTCTGCTTTTTTCTCGCTCTTGGATCTCTTCCCGGGAGAGACCCGCTCTCCTTTCTTCGGAAGGAGCGGTGCTCGTCTCCGGTGCTTCAATGTGTTGGTCCCGGGGACCGGCGGTATTTGCTTCAGCCCACGATTCTAGGGCGTGTTTAAAGTCATCTTTTGTGCTCAGACCGGTGGTAGCAATGCCCAGTTCCATACAAAATTGTTTTAATTCTCGATGGCTGTACTCCTCCAGTTTTTCCATTTGGAATTTCTCTGTAGATCCGCTCTCTTGGGTCGACATTGGGGTTTAGTCGTGGGGTGAGTTGCTTTCTGTACGATTACGCGTTGGTTCGGATCGCGCCACTTGCCACCAATGTTAGACGGGGACCGGGAGGGTCGGCCGAGGACAAGGGGAGAGGCCTCCAGTGAGGGCCGTCTCCAGCGATCGTACAGACAAGTAACTTCCCCCCCACAGATGGACACCACACAAGAATAAGGTGAACGTTCTTTATAAGCAATTCTTGAAGTACGGTGATACGATACAATGGAAGCAGGACACGATGATCCTCTTAATTCTAGTCTCTTGACAGGGAAAGGGGTAGCGGGACAGTCTTGGTTACCAATCTGGTACTGCGATGCGATGATGGTAGCTCACAATCCTCCAGCTCGGCGTTCGAGAGGGACGGGCCACGGCAGCGCCAGCAGGTCCCGAGGTGGTCGTAGATAGGAACGGGCCGCGGCAGCAGGTCCCGGCGAGGACGAAGGTTGCAAGAAGGCCGCGGCAGCGCCAGCAGGTCCAACGAGGATGAAGGTTGCAGAAGGCTGCGGCAGCGCCAGCAAGCAGGACGATAGTTCACAAGGCAGGGCTGCGGCAGCGCCAGCAGTCCGTCAAGGATGAGTTCTTCACGGTGTCTCTCGACTCCAAGATCAACTGCCTTCCTGCTCTGGAGCTGCCTCAGTTATAGGTCTGGCCCCCTTTGATGTCCGGACCCTCGCACTTGGAGGTCGGGAGGTCCGGGATGAGGGAGTCCAGACACCCAGCAGGGGGGTGGAGCCAGCGCCCGGGGAGGCTGGGGGCGATCGGCACCTGGCGGGGGAGAGCCATCGACAGTTCTTCCTCCCATTGACCTGCCAAGTGGTCCGTTCACCTCCTGGGTGGATGGTGGTGCCGGGATGTCGGGGCCTGGCCAGGCCCAGGGTTGGGGTCGAGCTGAGGCCATTCGGCCTCGTGGTGCAGTGTCTAAGATGGCGGCTGGGCCGGGCAATGGTGCTGACGGTGGCCCGGGCCAGTGATCCAGAGATGTCCGGGAGCAGGAGTCCCGTAGGGGACGGTTTGCGGGTTGCTTCTGTGGGTAGCACCTGGAGAGCCGGTGTCCGGGCCCTGTCATGCGGGGAGGGAGCGAGCCCTTCATGTGGCCTGTCCAACACCGGCATGTTAATAAATAAATAAATATGTGAGACGGCAATAAAGCAGCATTTAAAGCGATCACTTTTGTGATCACTATTGTTAAAACCAGCCAACAGACTTAGGGGCAGATAAAAACAAGCATTTACAAGTGGGGCCAGTACGTATTGTGTAGGAAAATTAAAAAACTTACCTCCGGGAGTCGGCTCGGAGTAGGGAGCGGGTCGGGTCTGCGTCCTCACAGGGAGAGCCGTCTGGCTGGTGTGACGAAGGATGCCGAAGAAAGAAAAAAAAACCCCGCCCACCGCCGCATGACGTGGGCAAAAAGAGAAAAATTCTACGGAACGCCCACGAATCACCTCGGGGAATGAGTGACGCATCTCTGTTCCAATGGCTAGCCTCCATTTATGGAGCTAGCCAATGGAACAGAGAGGCGGGAATAAGCCACATATTGGTAAACAAAAGTTTTCGCCTGCGCAAACGCTGCTGCGCAGCGGATCGCCAGGCGAAACCTAAAAACGAGGTGTGTTGTGAAAAGGTTGCTGAACTAACATCATAAGGAGCAATAGGTGCGAGTGAATCAACCTGCAGCAAATGTATTAAGAAAGATGACGTGAGCAGAAAAGAACTGTAGCGAGCTCTATGAACAGAGTGTCCAAAAACGTGCATGAAGATCAAAAAAGTAACTGTGATGGAACAACCCAGACAGAACAAACCGTGAACGCCGTGAAACGGCGAGCTAAATTAAAAGGTGAAGAGATGGGGCATTAACGGTGTGAAAAGGGTGAAGAGAAGGGTGAAGAAAAGGGAAAAAAGGTAAAAAAATCCCATTTGGTCTTACCGCAGAGTAAAACCGGTTACGGGCACCTCGGGGAACAGAACATCTGAGCAGTGAACGATGAAAACGCCGAGATTGAAGGCGGCGTTATGGATGCGGAGTAATGGCAATGTAAAGAGGACTGTGAGTCGCGAAAGTGAAAAGCGGCTGAAACGCGCATTAACTAGCCTGGGAAACTGATAAAGTTGCAAATGGTGAAAAAGAGGAAAAAGAGTTACATAGAAAGCTAAAGGATTGACCAAGACGAGGGGATCATGGAAAGTGAAACAGGGATAATGAAGATAACACTGGGAAAAAAAACGAAAAAGCAAGGGAAAACACAGAAAAAACAGCACTTGAGTGCAACATGAAAAAATGGGATAGAAATAGAAAAATAATAAAATCTTAAACAATGAAAGGGTGGAAAAAATGATAGATAAAAAGTAGTAAGAACAATGGAGAATAAGTAATCAGAAGAACCAGACGAGGAATAAAATGATAAACGAAAATGTAAAAGTGGCGAAGGGTGGAACATGGAATATGAATATAAGACGTAGAAACAAATGAAAAATGTGCAAAAAGACAGTATAAAAAGTGAGAAGAGAGCGAGAGAGGTATCAAAAGCCAGAACAGTGGAAGCAAGCAGTGAAACATTCATAAATACCAACTGTATTCAAGTCTCTCATTAAGCCCTTTCGGGTGTATTTTAAAAAACATGAAACAGATCTCAACAAATAAGAACTCACTATCCAGACAGCAGTTCCTGGATAGGTTCCAAAAGAAATGAAGGGCGTGTCTTCAATGTACGCTTCTTTTGAGACGCAACCAACCACCTCAGCCAAAAGCGATCTGTAGAGTGGGCACCCTTTTTTTGCAATAAATATCTCTCCTGATGATGGTCTTAGAGACTACAGCTACAAAGACCGAAACGTCGACCTGCACACCATCTCCAAAGGAATCTATGTTTGGAAGAGCTATAATGATTTATGTTCTCTAGTTGCTCTCACCTGATTAATAGGAGTGGTGGTTCTGTTATGAATTGTTTTGTTGAATTGATTTATACATCCTTTCATGACATTTTGCATTAGATTTTATGTATCCCCTTTAATGAATTTGCAATCCAGCAATTAAATACAGAATATATATTTTCTATAAAAATAAGCTCTTCCGTCTGTTACTTTTGCTTTAATAGATTCATAATTGTTGTCCTGTGGACACTTGTGAGATAGTTCATGTATGACAATCTCACTGATTAAGGTTTCAACAAGTAATGTTAAAGATAGTGATCAAATAAATCCCTTGTAGACAACTTTACCTTGTTTTGAACATTGCCCAAGCCTACAAGGGTTGATTGGGTTACCCTTTCTATAATCACTAGTTGACTTGCAGCACTATTTGTGCTAACCTTACATCGCCCTATAAAACATGTGTCAGGCCTGCCATTGCAGCCTCCCAGCAGGTTTAAATTGCCGATTTAATTTAGCAATATAACCCCCTTGCCAAGTCTAAAACTCCCTTCTTATATCTGGGAAATACTTTTTACTCTTTTCCAGATTCTTCTGGCCCACTCGACACACTCGTGTTTTATCAGTTGCGCGCTAACTGCAGGAAACTGCACCACACATTCCCTCAGCCCCCGCCCATGATGCCTGCTCTCGATTTCATATACACATCCTCGACCCCACACAAAATAGTCACTAAATTATATGCCATCACGTTGTAGTCCGCCCCCAACTCTACAGATCAGGCCCATTTTGCTTGGGGTGTGTCATTTCTCATTTTTGGCCAGTAAAAGTGGGTCACCAGGCGGTTGTAGGTTTTGTCCTGTCCCAAGTGTCCAGCCAGGGGGACATCGTGGGCCAAGTTCAACAGGAAGTCTCTAAAGCGGAGGGGCACCACCAACACTCGACTGGCCCCCAACTCCGTGATTCTTTGTTCGCTGTACAATAGGTCATTGTCCCAATAGATCCAGTGGGCCCCGGCGGTATCTCCCGCGCTCTGGGCGAGGGCTTGCTGTCGTAGTCCCTCGAGGGAGGGACAGGTCTTTTGCTCTTGGCGGAATTGTTCCTGGGTGGGTCCCCCTTCTTGACGCCACTGAGCCAGGTCTGGAAGGTCCTGGGGCTGAGCGAGCCCTTCTTGGGTTTGTCCCGGGGGGTCGGCGTGGTCGGCGTCCCCCACTGGAGCGATCGGAGGAGGAGGTGCTGGCCATTCGGGTTCTTCGGGTTGGGGGATGGCGCGGGCTGCCATGGACCGGGTGGTTACGCACGCCCAGTCCGGGAGGCCCAAAATCTCCAGGTGCTCTCTTCTTTCCACGGCGGCCCACGGGGAACTCTCGAGATCGTTCCCCAGGAGACAGTCCACGGGGGCATCATCGCGGACCGTCACCTTCAGCAGGCCGGATACTCCTCCCCATTCGAATGGGACGCAGGCCATCCGACACAGGCTCTCGGAATTGTCGGCTGAACGGACGGGGCAGAGAACGTTCGGTAGGATTTGTTCCGGGGTCACCAGGTGACAGCGGACGGCCGTCACACTGGCCCCCGTGTCACGTAGGGCTTCAGCCTTGCGCCCATTTATGTTCACCCACTGACTGTATTTTCTGGTGTTGGCGGGTAGGGGAGCCCGCGGGATCATGTCTCTTCCCCCTAGGCACACCAGGACCATGGCGGCCGGTTCCCACTCTTGTTGCTCCTGTTCGTATTCTTCATGCTCTTCGGAGACTTGCGCTTCTCCTAGGGCGGCGGCAGCTACCTGGCGGGGCCCCGGAGTCTGGTTCTTTGGGCAGTTCGGGTCATTGGCGTAGTGACCGACTCGCTGGCATCGGTGACAAGTGACATTGGCTCTGAATCCCGGGCGCATCGGGGGGTTGCCCCAGCCGGCCGGGGGCGGGGTGCTCGTAGCGGGAGCGGCCGGGACGGCGTCTTTCCCCCGGCCCTGGCCTCCTCCTCCTCCTCGGGGACGGTGATGACCTTGGTTGTTCCTGTTCTGCTCGTTCGGCCCACCCCGGCCCACTCGGGTGCTTTCCCATCGGTCAGCCTCGGCGGCGAGCTGCCGTGGATCAGTCAATTTACTGTCGAGGAGGTGCTGCCTGAGCTCAACGAAGCAGTTGTTGGAGAGGTGCTCCCACACGATGAGGTTAAAAAGCTGCTCGTAGGTCGTTACGCGGCTCCCCTTTATCCATCCCTCGAAGGCTCGGCTGACATAGTTTACGTATTCCACCCAAGTTGTACCCGGGATTCGGGTGCAGTCGCGGAACCTCTGGCGGTACATTTCGGGTGTCAGCCCATATCGAGTGAGGAGGGCGGCCTTCATGTGGTCATAGGACGTCATTTGATGGTCCGGGAGCTGTAACAGGGCATCGCGGCCTTCATTGATGAACCTCCCCCATAGACCGGCTCCCCAGTCGCTTCGATCGATCCGGTGGGAGGTTGTTAGACGGACCGGGAGGGTCGGCCGAGGATAAGGGGAGCGGTCTCCGGGGAGAGCCGACTCCAGTGACCGTACAGACAAGTAACTTCCCCCCCACAGACGGACACCACACAAGGGTAAGGTTCAACGAGACTTTATAGGCGATTCTTAAAGTACGATAAGATGGTACAAGGAGGTCTGGACTCAGGGGTCCCCTCGATTCTGGTCTCTGGTTTGGGGAAAGGGTAGCGGGACAGTCTTGGTTACCAAAAGATGGAAATAGCTCTCAATCCTCGAGCTCGGCGTTCTAGATGATCGGGCCGCGGCGGAGCCAGCAGGTCCCGAGATGGACGAAGGAAGCGACGGTCCGCGGCGGAGCCAGCAGGTCCCGATGAAGATGATGGTTGCAAACGGTCCGTGGCCACGCCAGCAGGTCCCGACGACGATGAAGGATACGAAGGTTACGAAGGTTGCGGCAGCACCAGCAGGCAGGGTGATGGTGCACAAGGCAGAGCTATGGCAGCGCCAGTAGTCCGTCAAGGATGAGTTCTTCTTTACGTCTCTCGACTCCAAGATACAACTGCCTTCCTGCTCTGGAGCTGCCCCCGTTATAGGGCTGGTGTTCTTTGATGTCCGGACCCTCGCACTTGGAGGTCGGGAGGTCCGGGATGGGGGAGTCCAGACACCCAGCAGGGGGTGGGGCCAGCGCCCGGGGAGGCGATGGGCGAGCGGCACTTGGCGGGGAGAGCCATCGACACCTCTTTCTCCCATTGACTTGCCAAGTAGCCCGCTCACCTCCTGGGTGGATGGTGGTGCCGGGATGTCTGAGGCCTGGCCAGGCCCAGGGTTGAGGTCGATCGGGGGCCAGGCGGCCTCGTGGTGGAGTGTCCAAGATGGCGCCCAGGATGGGCGCGCGGGCCAGCAGTGGATCGGGTCCACGAGGTCTATATGTTCGAAGGCAGGGGTCCCTGAGGGGACGGAGGACGTGCAATGGTGGTGTGTGGTACCTGGGTGACCGGGCTCGGGCCGGTTTGGGCCGGGGGAGAGCGGCCCTTCATGTGGCCTGTCCAACATGCGTCCCCCCCAGCTGAAGGCGGGGAGAGTTACCCATCCTCTTGGGGACTCTCCTCGTCGAGGCGGAAGAACCGGGACAGGCCATCTGCGTTGGCGTGATCCGGCCCAGGCCGGTGTTCAACTGTGAAGTCCATCCCTTGTAGGGAGATGGACCAACGTAGTAACTTCGGGTTTTCCCCCCGCATCTGCATCAGCCACTGCAGGGGTCGGTGATCGGTCTGCACCCGAAAGTGTGTGCCAAAGAGGTAGGGCCGGAGCTTCTTGAGGGCCCATACCACAGCAAAGGCCTCCCTCTCTATGGTGCTCCAGCGTTGTTCTCGGGGTAGGAGTCGCCTGCTGATGAAGGCCACTGGCTGATCAAGGCCTTCGGTGTTCACTTGAGACAGGACTGCCCCAATGCCATGGTCGGAGGCATCCGTTTGGACGACGAACTCCCGGTTGTAGTCGGGGGCCTGGAGCACCGGGGCGGAACACATGGCGGCTTTCAATTGTTCGAATGCTGTTTGGCACTCCGGGGTCCAGTTGACTTTTTTGGGTTGGTTTTTTGACGTGAGTTCTGTGAGGGGCCCCACGATGGTACCATAGTCTTTCACGAACCTTCGGTAATAGCCCGTGAGGCCCAGGAAGGCTCGTACCTCGGTCTGGGTGATGGGTGGCTGCCAGGACTGGATGGCGGCAATTTTGAGCTGCAGAGGGGCCACCAGGCCGCTTCCCACCTGGTGCCCGAGGTAGGTCACAGATCCTTGCCCAATTTGACATTTGCTGGCCTTGATCGTGAGGCCAGCTCGCTGAAGGGCTTGTAGCACTGCTCGGAGGTGGTGGAGGTGCTCGGACCAATGGTGGCTGTATACAGCGATGTCGTCTAGGTAGGCGGCACTGAACCCTTCGAGCCCCGCCAGGACCTGATTGACGAGTCGCTGAAATGTTGCTGGGGCATTTTTCATGCCGAAGGGCATGACCTTGAAATGGTAATGCCCATCGGGGGTGGAAAAGGCAGAACGTTCTTGGGCCCGGGGTGTGAGGCCGATTTGCCAGTAGCCCGCCGTCAGGTCGAAGATGCTGAGGTAGCGGGCAGCTCCCATGCGGTCGATTAGTTCATCCGCCCGGGGGATGGGATGTGCGTCTGTTCTGGTGACCGCATTCAAGCCCCGGTAGTCGACGCAGAACCGGAGTTCCGGTGGGGTGCCAGGGGCGGCCGCTTTGGGGACCAGTACTACAGGACTGGCCCAGGGGCTGTCTGAGGGCTCGATGACCCCGAGTGTGAGCATTTTGGCTACCTCTTCCTAGATGCAGGCCCGTACCCGATCTGGCACGCGGTAGGCCCGGTGGCGGATAGGGGGGCTGTCCCCCGTGTCCACATCGTGCACACACCAGGAAGTGACCCCTGGGGTGAGGGAGAACAGGTTGGCGAACTGTGACAGGAGGACTCGACACTCCTGGTGTTGCTCTCGGGTGAGGGCCTCCGAGAGTCGGACCCCATCCACGGAGCCGTCTTTCTCCTGAGTCCGTAGGAGGTCAGGGAGGGGCTCGGAGTCTTCTTCAACCCCATTGTCGGTGGCCATCAGGAGGCCGAGTTCGGAGCGCACAAAGTGGGGTTTCAGTCTGTTAGCGTGGAGGACCCGGAGGGGGTTCCGGGAAGATTCCATGTCGATGAGATAGGTGGCAGGACCCTTGCGCTCGACTACTTTGAAGGGCCCCGTCCACTTGTCTTGCAGGGCGCAGGGTTCGGTGGGGGACATCACCCATACCTGTTGCCCAGGTTCAAATTCGATGGAGGAGGCATTCCGGTCATACCACTTTTTCATGTCCTCTTGACTGGCCTCTAGGTTGGCTTTTGCCAGCTCTCTGAACCGCCGGGTCTGGTTGCGGAGTGTTAGGAGGTACCGGAAGACATCTGGTGGGTTCTTTAGAGGGGGCATCTCCCAGCCCTCTTTGACTAGGCTGAGCGGCCCCCGCACTGGATGTCCATATAGCAGTTCAAACGGGCTGAAGCCCAGGGACTTCTGGGGAACCTCTCGATATGCGAAGAGGAGGCACGGCAGCAGTACATCCCACTGGCGACGGAGGGGTTCTTCCAACCCCCCGATCATCCCTTTGAGCGTGCGGTTGAACCGCTCAACGAGTCCGTTTCCTTGAGGGTGATAGGGGGTCGTAAATCGGTAGGTAACCCCGCACTGTTGCCAGAGGGACTTCATATATTTAGAGATAAAGTTCGTGCCTCTGTCGCTGACGACTTCTCGGGGGAAGCCCACACGGGAGAAGATCCCCATTAGAGCCCGGCCGACTACCGGGGCTGTCACAGTTCGCAGGGGAACAGCCTCGGGGTAGCGGGTGGCGTGGTCCACTAGCACCAGGATGAACCGATGACCTTGTTTTGTGCGCGGGTCCAGGGGCCCCACGATGTCTATCCCGACCCTCTCGAACGGGGTGGTGACCACGGGAAAAGGTTGCAGGGGGGCTTTTAGTTTGCGGCCGCTCTTTCCACTGGCTTGGCACGTGGGGCAAGATCGGCAATGCTGGTGTACATCGTTCCTCATTTTTGGCCAGAAGAAGTGGGTCACCAGACGACTGTAGGTTTTATCTTGACCCAGGTGTCCCGCCAGGGGGACATCGTGGGCCAGGTTTAGCAGAAAGTCTCTAAAACGGAGGGGCACCACCAGTACTCGGCCGGCCCCCAGCTCCGCGATTCTTTGCTCACTGTACAGCAGGTCATTGTCCCAGTAGACCCAGTGAGTGCCGGAGGTATCCCCTGCGCCTTGGGCGAGCGCTTGCTGGCGGAGTCCCTCGAGGGAGGGACAGGTCTTCTGTTCTTGGCGAAATTGTTCTTGCGTGGGCCCCCCCTCTTGAGGCCACTGGTCGAGGTTAGTGAGGTCTGGAGGTTGAGCTTGTTCTGGGGGGACGTCACGGTCGGTGGTTTCGGCTGGGGCGACCGGAGGCGGTGGCGCCGGCCATTCGGGTTCCTCTGGGCGGGGGCTGGCACGGGCGGCCATGGACCGGGTGGTGACGCACGCCCAGTCCGGGACGCCTAACATCCCCAGGTGTTCTCTTCGTTCTACGGCGGCCCACGGGGAGCTTTCAAGGTCATTCCCCAGGAGGCAGTCTACGGGGGCATCGTCTCGGACCGTGACTTTCAACATGCCGGAGACCCCCCCCATTCGAAAGGGACGCAGGCCATCCGACACAGACTTTCTGAGTTATCGGCTGAACGTACAGGGCAGAGAATGTTCGGTAGATACTGTTCCGGGGTCACCAGGTGACAGCGGACGGCTGTTACACTGGCCCCAGTGTCACGAAGGGCTTCAGCCCGGCGTCCATTGATGCTCACCCATTGGCTGTACTTCTGGGTGTTAGCGGGTAGGGGGACCCGCGGGACCATGTCTTTCCCCCCTAAGCAGGCTAGAGCCATGGCGGCTGGCTCCCATTCCTGATGCTCTTGCTCATATTCTTCTTGCTCCTCGGAGATCTGTTCTTCCCCCAGGGCAGCAGCAGCCACCTGGCGGGGTCTTGGGCTCTGATACTGTGGGCAATTTGGATCGTTGGCATAGTGGCCGACTCGTTGGCATCGATGGCAGGTAACATTGGCTCGGTATCCCGGTCGCGCCGGGGTGCTGCCCCGGTTGGCCGGGGGGGTGGTGCTGACCGCGGGGGCGACCGGAGCGTTGTCTCTTCCGCGTCCTTGGCCTCCTCCTCCTCCTCGGGGACGGTGCTGACCATTGTTGTTCCGGTTCTGTTCGTAGGACCCATTCCGGCCCACTCTGGTGATTTCCCATCGGTCAGCTTCGGCTGCGAGCTGCCGGGGATCGGTTAACTTGCTGTCGAGGAGGTGCTGGCGGAGTTCAATAAAGCAATTGTTCGATAGGTGCTCCCATACCATGAGATTGAACAGTTGTTCGTAGGTTGTAACCTTGCTTCCTTTGATCCAGCCCTCGAAGGCTCGGCTAAAGTAGGTTACATAGTCCACCCAAGTTGTACCCGGGATGCGGGTGCAGTCTCGGAACCTCTGACGGTACATTTCGGGTGTGAGGCCATAGCGGGTGAGGAGGGCAGCTTTCATATGGTCATAGGAGGTCATCTGGTGGTCCGGGAGCTGTAGCAGGGTGTCGCGGCCCTCATTGAGGAATCTCCCCCATAGGCCGGCTCCCCAGTCGTTTCTATCGATCCGGTGTGCAGTCATAGCGATTTCGTAGGCTTTAAACCATTGCTGGATGTCGTCCTCTCGGAAGTATTCTCGAACGACATCCTTGGGGATGTGTACCTTTTTCTCCGTTGTCCCTGGGGTGTGGGGTTGCTCGAACCCCCCTATTTCTTTATTCTGCTTGCGTAAATCAATCTCAGCTAGTCGTCGCTCGTGTTCATATGCCAGTTTCTTTTCCTCGAGCTCCCTTTGTCTCTGTTTCTCCTCTCTTTCTTCTCGGAGACGCAGGTGCTCTAAGTTTATTTTCTGTTCGGCCAACTTAAGTTCAACGTCCATTTTGAGCCGAGCCATTTCTAGCTCGTGTAGTCGGGTTCTTTCTCGTTCCTGGATCTCGTCTTGCGAGAGACCCGTTCTTTGCTCTTCAGGAGCCATGGTGGTTTTTGCTGCGATGCTTCGATCGGGGGTTCCGGCGACCCCGGTCTCTGCCCAAGACTCTAGGGCATGCTTGAAATCGTCTTTGGTACTTAGTCCGGTGGTAGCGATACCTAGTTCGATGCAGAATTGTTTTAGTTCACGATGGTTGTACTCGTCCAATTTCTCCATCTGGAATTTCTCGGTGGATCCGCTTTCTTTAGTTGTCATCTTGATTTCGTCGTGGGGTGAGCTACTGTCTGTACGATTATGCGGTGATTCGGATCGCGCCGCTGGCCACCAATGTTAGACGGACCGGGAGGGTCGGCCGAGGATAAGGGGAGCGGTCTCCGGGGAGAGCCGACTCCAGTGACCGTACAGACAAGTAACTTCCCCCCCACAGACGGACACCACACAAGGGTAAGGTTCAACAAGACTTTATAGGCGATTCTTAAAGTACGATAAGATGGTACAAGGAGGTCTGGACTCAGGGGTCCCCTCGATTCTGGTCTCTGGTTTGGGGAAAGGGTAGCGGGACAGTCTTGGTTACCAAAAGATGGAAATAGCTCTCAATCCTCGAGCTCGGCGTTCTAGATGATCGGGCCGCGGCGGAGCCAGCAGGTCCCGAGATGGACGAAGGAAGCGACGGTCCGCGGCGGAGCCAGCAGGTCCCGATGAAGATGATGGTTGCAAACGGTCCGCGGCCACGCCAGCAGGTCCCGACGACGATGAAGGATACGAAGGTTACGAAGGTTGCGGCAGCACCAGCAGGCAGGGTGATGGTGCACAAGGCAGAGCTATGGCAGCGCCAGTAGTCCGTCAAGGATGAGTTCTTCTTTACGTCTCTCGACTCCAAGATACAACTGCCTTCCTGCTCTGGAGCTGCCCCCGTTATAGGGCTGGTGTTCTTTGATGTCCGGACCCTCGCACTTGGAGGTCGGGAGGTCCGGGATGGGGGAGTCCAGACACCCAGCAGGGGGTGGGGCCAGCGCCCGGGGAGGCGATGGGCGAGCGGCACTTGGCGGGGAGAGCCATCGACACCTCTTTCTCCCATTGACTTGCCAAGTAGCCCGCTCACCTCCTGGGTGGATGGTGGTGCCGGGATGTCTGAGGCCTGGCCAGGCCCAGGGTTGAGGTCGATCGGGGGCCAGGCGGCCTCGTGGTGGAGTGTCCAAGATGGCGCCCAGGATGGGCGCGCGGGCCAGCAGTGGATCGGGTCCACGAGGTCGATATGTTCGAAGGCAGGGGTCCCTGAGGGGACGGAGGACGTGCAATGGTGGTGTGTGGTACCTGGGTGACCGGGCTCGGGCCGGTTTGGGCCGGGGGAGAGCGGCCCTTCATGTGGCCTGTCCAACAGAGGTCATGGCGATCTCGTAGGCCTTGAACCACTGTTGTATGTCGTCGTTTCGGTAATACTCTCGGACGACATCTTTGGGAATGTGGACCTTTGGTTCTGTAGCTCCTGGGGTGCGCGGTGGCTCGGGCACCCCCAGGTCTTTGTTTTGTTTCCGTAGTTCTATCTCTGCCAGTTTGCGCTTGTGTTCGTATGCCAGTCTTTTTTCTTCGAGCTCTCTTTGTCTTTGCTTTTCTTCCCGCTCTTCTCGGAGCCGTAAGTGTTCTAGGTTCATTTTTTGTTCCGCTAGTTTTAGTTCTCCATCCAACTTGAGCCGTGCCAACTCTAATTCGTGCAGTCTGCTTTTTTTCTCGCTCTTGGATCTCTTCCCGGGAGAGACCCGCTCTCCTTTTTTCGGAAGGAGCGGTGCTCGTCTCCGGTGCTTCAATGTGTTGGTCCCGGGGACCGGCGGTATTTGCTTCCGCCCACGATTCTAGGGCGTGTTTAAAGTCATCTTTTGTGCTCAGACCGGTGGTAGCAATGCCCAGTTCCATACAAAATTGTTTTAATTCTCGATGGCTGTACTCCTCCAGTTTTTCCATTTGGAATTTCTCTGTAGATCCGCTCTCTTGGGTCGACATTGTGGTTTAGTCGTGGGGTGAGTTGCTTTCTGTACGATTACGCGCTGGTTCGGATCGCGCCACTGGCCACCATTGTTAGACGGGGACCGGGAGGGTCGGCCGAGGACAAGGGGAGAGGCCTCCGGTGAGGGCCGTCTCCAGCGATCGTACAGACAAGTAACTTCCCCCCCACAGATGGACACCACACAAGAATAAGGTGAACGTTCTTTATAAGCAATTCTTGAAGTACGGTGATACGATACAATGGAAGCAGGACACGATGATCCTCTTAATTCTAGTCTCTTGACAGGGAAAGGGGTAGCGGGACAGTCTTGGTTACCAATCTGGTACTGCGATGCGATGATGGTAGCTCACAATCCTCCAGCTCGGCGTTCGAGAGGGACGGGCCGCGGCAGCGCCAGCAGGTCCCGAGGTGGTCGTAGATAGGAATGGGCCGCGGCAGCGCCAGCAGGTCCCGGCGAGGACGAAGGTTGCAAGAAGGCTGCGGCAGCGCCAGCAGGTCCAACGAGGATGAAGGTTGCAGAAGGCTGCGGCAGCGCCAGCAAGCAGGACGATAGTTCACAAGGCAGGGCTGCGGCAGCGCCAGCAGTCCGTCAAGGATGAGTTCTTCACGGTGTCTCTCGACTCCAAGATCAACTGCCTTCCTGCTCTGGAGCTGCCTCAGTTATAGGTCTGGCCCCCTTTGATGTCCGGACCCTCGCACTTGGAGGTCGGGAGGTCCGGGATGAGGGAGTCCAGACACCCAGCAGGGGGGTGGAGCCAGCGCCCGGGGAGGCTGGGGGCGATCGGCACCTGGCGGGGGAGAGCCATCGACACTTCTTCCTCCCATTGACCTGCCAAGTGGTCCGTTCACCTCCTGGGTGGATGGTGGTGCCGGGATGTCGGGGCCTGGCCAGGCCCAGGGTTGGGGTCGAGCTGAGGCCATGCGGCCTCGTGGTGCAGTGTCTAAGATGGCGGCTGGGCCGGGCAATGGTGCTGACGGTGGCCCGGGCCAGTGATCCAGAGATGTCCGGGAGCAGGAGTCCCGTAGGGGACGGTTTGCGGGTTGCTTCTGTGGGTAGCACCTGGAGAGCCGGTGTCGGGCCCTGTCATGCGGGGAGGGAGCGAGCCCTTCATGTGGCCTGTCCAACACCGGCATGTTAATAAATAAATAAATATGTGAGACGGCAATAAAGCAGCATTTAAAGCGATCACTTTTGCGATCACTATTGTTAAAACCAGCCAACAGACTTAGGGGCAGATAAAAACAAGCATTTACAAGTGGGGCCAGTACGTATTGTGTAGGAAAATTAAAAAACTTACCTCCAGGAGTCGGCTCGGAGTAGGGAGCGGGTCGGGTCTGCGTCCTCACAGGGAGAGCCGTCTGGCTGGTGTGACGAAGGATGCCGAAGAAAGAAAAAAAAACCCCGCCCACCGCCGCATGACGTGGGCAAAAAGAGAAAAATTCTACGGAACGCCCACGAATCACCTCGGGGAATGAGTGACGCATCTCTGTTCCAATGGCTAGCCTCCATTTATGGAGCTAGCCAATGGAACAGAGAGGCGGGAATAAGCCACATATTGGTAAACAAAAGTTTTCGCCTGCGCAAACGCTGCTCCGCAGCGGATCGCCAGGCGAAACCTAAAAACGAGGTGTGTTGTGAAAAGGTTGCTGAACTAACATCATAAGGAGCAATAGGTGCGAGTGAATCAACCTGCAGCAAATGTATTAAGAAAGATGACGTGAGCAGAAAAGAACTGTAGCGAGCTCTATGAACAGAGTGTTCGAAAACGTGCATGAAGATCAAAAAAGTAACTGTGATGGAACAACCCAGACAGAACAAACTGTGAACGCCGTGAAACGGCGAGCTAAATTAAAAGGTGAAGAGACGGGGCATTAACGGTGTGAAAAGGGTGAAGAGAAGGGTGAAGAAAAGGGAAAAAAGGTAAAAAAATCCCATTTGGTCTTACCGCAGAGTAAAACCGGTTACGGGCACCTCGGGGAACAGAACATCTGAGCAGTGAACGATGAAAACGCCGAGATTGAAGGCGGCGTTATGGATGCGGAGTAATGGCAATGTAAAGAGGACTGTGAGTCGCGAAAGTGAAAAGCGGCTGAAACGCGCATTAACTAGCCTGGGAAACTCATAAAGTTGCAAATGGTGAAAAAGAGGAAAAAGAGTTACATAGAAAGCTAAAGGATTGACCAAGACGAGGGGATCATGGAAAGTGAAACAGGGATAATGAAGATAACACTGGGAAAAAAAACGAAAAAGCAAGGGAAAACACAGAAAAAACAGCACTTGAGTGCAACATGAAAAAATGGGATAGAAATAGAAAAATAATAAAATCTTAAACAATGAAAGGGTGGAAAAAATGATAGATAAAAAGTAGTAAGAACAATGGAGAATAAGTAATCAGAAGAACCAGACGAGGAATAAAATGATAAACGAAAATGTAAAAGTGGTGAAGGGTGGAACATGGAATATGGATATAAGACGTAGAAACAAATGAAAAATGTGCAAAAAGACAGTATAAAAAGTGAGAAGAGAGCGAGAGAGGTATCAAAAGCCAGAACGGTGGAAGCAAGCAGTGAAACATTCATAAATAACAACTGTATTCAAGTCTCTCATTAAGCCCTTTCGGGTGTATTTTAAAAAACATGAAACAGATCTCAACAAATAAGAACTCACTATCCAGACAGCAGTTCCTGGATAGGTTCCAAAAGAAATGAAGGGCGTGTCTTCAATGTACGCTTCTTTTGAGACGCAACCAACCACCTCAGCCAAAAGCGATCTGTAGAGTGGGCACCCTTTTTTTGCAATAAATATCTCTCCTGATGATGGTCTTAGAGACTACAGCTACAAAGACCGAAACGTCGACCTGCACACCATCTCCAAAGGAATCTATGTTTGGAAGAGCTATAATGATTTATGTTCTCTAGTTGCTCTCACCTGATTAATAGGAGTGGTGGTTCTGTTATGAATTGTTTTGTTGAATTGATTTATACATCCTTTCATGACATTTTGCATTAGATTTTATGTATCCCCTTTAATGAATTTGCAATCCTGCAATTAAATACAGAATATATATTTTCTATAAAAATAATCTCTTCCGTCTGTTACTTTTGCTTTAATAGATTCATAATTGTTGTCCTGTGGACACTTGTGAGATAGTTCATGTATGACAATCTCACTGATTAAGGTTTCAACAAGTAATGTTAAAGATAGTGATCAAATAAATCCCTTGTAGACAACTTTACCTTGTTTTGAACATTGCCCAAGCCTACAAGGGTTGATTGGGTTACCCTTTCTATAATCACTAGTTGACTTGCAGCACTATTTGTGCTAACCTTACATCGCCCTATAAAAAATGTGTCAGGCCTGCCATTGCAGCCTCCCAGCAGGTTTAAATTGCCGATTTAATTTAGCAATATAACCCCCTTGCCAAGTCTAAAACTCCCTTCTTATATCTGGGAAATACTTTTTACTCTTTTCCAGATTCTTCTGGCCCACTGGACACACTCGTGTTTTATCAGTTGCGCGCTAACTGCAGGAAACTGCACCACACATTCCCTCAGCCCCCGCCCATGATGCCTGCTCTCGATTTCATATACACATCCTCGACCCCACACAAAATAGTCACTAAATTATATGCCATCACGTTGTAGTCCGCCCCCATCTCTACAGATCAGGCCCATTTTGCTTGGGGTGTGGACCTAGGCATTGACATTTCGCAGGCTGACTGGCTCTATTGTTGCAATCAGACAAAGAAACTGTCACCAAATTACCGGCTTCGTCTTATACATTTCAAATATTTACACAGGCTTTACCACACTCCTGCTCAGATTCACAAACTCGGGCTCATACCCAGTGACGCTTGCATGCGCTGCCGCGGATTTTGCCCATTTGGCATGGCTATGCCCCAAGGTGTCTGATTTTTGGCAGGCAGTATACACCACCATCTCTGAAATTACCTCTGCGACGGTGCAGCCCTGTGCCTGTTAGGTTTTGTAAAGTTCTGCCCAGATGCCTCTTGCCGCTTGATTACGATGCTGCTTGTCCTTGCTAGGTGTAGGATGGCCATGTGCTGGGGTCGCAGACTGGCGCCTAAGATCGATCACTGGCTGGAGGACGCTTCGAGGTGCCAGACCTTGCTGTCAAAATTTTGGGGCTTGCTGCCCATGAGGTCTCGCCCTGTTGATATATGGGGACCCCCAGTGACATTCCTTCACTCCCCAGCTCCTTCTAGCAGTGTTGCCTCTCCCGCACTCCCCGTCAGTGCCCCGCCCACGGTGGCCGCCGGTGTTGGTCAGTGATTGCCTCCCTTCTCCCTTCTGTGTACCCAGCCCGCTACACTGTCCACTATCTTTGTTGCCTTGCCTGCAACCCCTTGTGGAGGGGAGGGACAAAATTAGGAAACTTTTATGTCCACACAGTATGATCTCAAATTTATTGATTGGCAGGTGTGAGTGTCTTTTCATATACGAGCCTGACTTGGAACTTATTGTGCATATTGTTCTGACCTGATACACACTGTAATGTGTTTGTTTTGAAATTCCTCAATAAAGGTTTTTTGAAAATCAAAAAAAAAAGTCTAAAACTCCCTTTTTATTACATATATCACTCCTAAGGGTGGCCCTAAACAGCCTGTAGGGCAGGGTAATTGTAAGTAAACATTTTGATATGTACTTTTATGCTTCACATGTCATGGTAGAGAAAAACTCAGAAGTTCGTTTTTCAGTACTGTGAGGCCTGTCCCTAGCATACGATAACATTGGGTTACTTTATTGCATTTACTAATTGACAACTTTTGATTGGGAACAGGTAGGATGTCATGTTTGGTATCTGAGGAATTATAAATACAAGTCCTCTTCAATGGTAAAGTCCGATTTTAAGTCACAATTCTGAAAATGCCACTTTAAAAAAGTCCTGCAGCCTTTTCCTTGGTCATATGACTAGGTGTGAGTGGAAGTTGGCCTTTGTATTTTCCTCCCAGATAGTCACACAATAAAGGGATGAGATGTGCCAATCATCCCAGGCAGGATGGCAGGCAGAACTGGGCACAACTTCACTTACACATCAATAGCCTGAGCCCTGCTCTCACACAAAGACCTTCATACTATCTCATTGTACTTTTAGCTAAGCTGGAGCCCGGGTAGGGAGGAAGGAAATTCCCGATACTTATGTAGGGGGGAGCCTCCAGAAGTTTTTCCCACTTCAGAGAAGGGCCCATGGATAAAAAGGGGACTATCAGACTGCTCTTCAGTTCACTCTTGGACCTGTGCAAAAAGTGTTGCGGCAACAAATGATGGACGAATGCTGAATGAATCAAATATTCACCCCCAGTAAAAAGATCTGGGTTAAATCCAGTGTTCTTTTGCTCACTACTCCGCCCCAGTTTGGATCCAGCCATATGCAAATCCGCCTTGACCCTGCTCCTCATGGGAGCAGTTCAGCCTGAACTGCCAAGCCGGGTCCTTACTGGACTGTAAACAAGCATCCTGGGACTGGTTTTGGGGTAACACCCCTCATCAGCCAGGCTAGCTTGAATCCAGTGGCACAGCGAGTAAGGGACACATGCCTGAGCTTACCCATCCCACTTAGGGCAAAAAGTGTTGCAGCAACAAATGATGAACGGGATGCTGTTTAAATCATTCACCCCCAGTCAAAAGATCTGGGTTAAATCCATTGTTCCTTTAGCTCACTACGCCACCCCAGTTTGGACTCAGCCATATGCAAATTAGTCTTGACCCTGCTTCTCATGGGAACAGTCCAGCCCGAATTGCTAAGCCAGGTCCTTCCCAGACTGGAAACATATATTCTGGGACCGGTTTCGAGCTATCACCCCTCATCAGCCAGGCTAGCTTTAATCCAGTGGCACAGGGAGCAAAGGGCCTATGACTGGGCAAGCCTATCCCACTTAGGGCAAAAAGTGCTGCGGCAACAAATGATGGACGGAATGCCTCATTCATCCCCAGTCCAACGATCTGGGTTAAATCCATTGTTCTTTTGCTCAGTACGCCACCCCAGTTTGGACCCAGCCATATGAAAATCAGTCTTGACCCTGCTCATCATGGAAACAGTCCAGCCTGAACTGCCAAGCCGGGTCGTTCCTGGACCAGAAACAATCATCCTGGGACCGGTTTTGGGGTAACACCCCTCATCAGCCAGGCTAGCTTTAATCCAGTTTTTAGAAAAGGGGGTGGCATTTCAGCCGTCTTTGGCCCGGCTTGCTTGAATCCTGATGGTGCAGTGAGAATGGGACTCATGTCTGAGTATACCCTGCCTTTCTGGTGAAGAATTGGCTTTTGTAGTTTGGTTTGCCCTGTTCCCATCATGCACTGGGACAGGAACAGACTAATTTGCATACAGCCAGGTTCTGAAACTGGGATGGTGCAGTGAGCTAAAAAACGGTGTTGGATCTAGCCCTGATCTCTTGACTGGGTGAGAGCTTTCTGCTTAATTCAGAGACTCTGTCCCTCACCACCCCTTGTTGTAAATATTTTTGTCCACCCTAAGCGTGGAAGGGTATTCTCAGATGTGAGACCCTTGCTCATTGCACCATCAGGATTCAAGCAAACCGGGCCGAAGACGGCTGTAATGCCAGAAACCGGTCCCCGGGAGCTTGTTTCCTTCCCAGTGTAAGAATTGGCTTTTGTAGTTTGGTTTGCCCTGTTCCCATCATGCACTGGGACAGGAACAGACTAATTTGCATACAGCCAGGTTCTGAAACTGGGATGGTGCAGTGAGCTAAAAAACGGTGTTGGATCTAGCCCTGATCTCGTGACTGGGTGAGAGCTTTCTGCTTAATTCAGAGACTCTGTCCCTCACCACCCCTTGTTGTAAATATTTTTGTCCACCCTAAGCGTGGAAGGGTATTCTCAGATGTGAGACCCTTGCTCATTGCACCATCAGGATTCAAGCAAACTGGGCCGAAGGCGGCTGTAATGCCAGAAACCGGTCCCCGGGAGCTTGTTTCCTTCCCAGTGTAAGAATTGGCTTTTGTAGTTTGGTTTGCCCTGTTCCCATCATGCACTGGGACAGGAACAGACTAATTTGCATACAGCCAGGTTCTGAAACTGGGATGGTGCAGTGAGCTAAAAAACGGTGTTGGATCTAGGCCTGATCTCTTGACTGGGTGAGAGCTTTCTGCTTAATTCAGAGACTCTGTCCCTCACCACCCCTTGTTGTAAATATTTTTGTCCACCCTAAGCGTGGAAGGGTATTCTCAGATGTGAGACCCTTGCTCATTGCACCATCAGGATTCAAGCAAACCGGGCCGAAGACGGCTGTAATGCCAGAAACCGGTCCCCGGGAGCTTGTTTCCTTCCCAGTGTAAGAATTGGCTTTTGTAGTTTGGTTTGCCCTGTTCCCATCATGCACTGGGACAGGAACAGACTAATTTGCATACAGCCAGGTTCTGAAACTGGGATGGTGCAGTGAGCTAAAAAACGGTGTTGGATCTAGCCCTGATCTCTTGACTGGGTGAGAGCTTTCTGCTTAATTCAGAGACTCTGTCCCTCACCACCCCTTGTTGTAAATATTTTTGTCCACCCTAAGCGTGGAAGGGTATTCTCAGATGTGAGACCCTTGCTCATTGCACCATCAGGATTCAAGCAAACCGGGCCGAAGACGGCTGTAATGCCAGAAACCGGTCCCCGGGAGCTTGTTTCCTTCCCAGTGTAAGAATTGGCTTTTGTAGTTTGGTTTGCCCTGTTCCCATCATGCACTGGGACAGGAACAGACTAATTTGCATACAGCCAGGTTCTGAAACTGGGATGGTGCAGTGAGCTAAAAAACGGTGTTGGATCTAGCCCTGATCTCTTGACTGGGTGAGAGCTTTCTGCTTAATTCAGAGACTCTGTCCCTCACCACCCCTTGTTGTAAATATTTTTGTCCACCCTAAGCGTGGAAGGGTATTCTCAGATGTGAGACCCTTGCTCATTGCACCACCAGGATTCAAGCAAACCGGGCCGAAGACGGCTGTAATGCCAGAAACCGGTCCCCGGGAGCTTGTTTCCTTCCCAGTGTAAGAATTGGCTTTTGTATTTTGGTTTGCCCTGTTCCCATCATGCACTGGGACAGGAACAGACTAATTTGCATACAGCCAGGTTCTGAAACTGGGATGGTGCAGTGAGCTAAAAAACGGTGTTGGATCTAGCCCTGATCTCTTGACTGGGTGAGAGCTTTCTGCTTAATTCAGAGACTCTGTCCCTCACCACCCCTTGTTGTAAATTCTTTAATCCAGTGGCACAGCGAGCAAGGGACTCATGTCTGGGCAAACACACGCCACTTAGGATGAAAAGTGCTGCTGCAACAAATGATGGACGGAATGCTGAATGAATCAAACATTCACCCCCAGTCAAAAGATCTGGGTTAAATCCATCATTCTTTTGCTCCCTACGCCACCCCAGTTTGGACCCAGGCATATGCAAATCAATCTTGACCCTGCTCTTCATGGGAACATACCAGCCCAAACTGCCAAGCTTGGTCCTTCCTAGACCGGGAAATAGCATCTTGGGACTGGTTTCGGGGTAATACCCCTCATCAGCCAGGCTAGCTTAAGTGGCATTTGCAGAATTGTGACTGAAAATCTGACTTTACCTTCAAAGAGGATTTTAAATTACAATACATTCTAGTTCCAACATTATATTTCTTCCTGCTCCCAATCGAAAGCTAGCTCTTATTAAATGCAATAAGGTAACCCAATGTTTCCAATAGTAAAAAATGAATTTAGGAGTTTTTCACTACCAGGAGTGGAAAAACTTAATCCTGAAATACCCTACTTTTTATATAGAATGCACCTTGCTCTATAGGCCTTTAGGGCGTACCTTAGGAGGGACTTAAATGTATTTAAAAGGAAGGATTAGGCCTGACAAAAAGTGTGCTTTACCTGATCAAAATGGCAATTTAAAACTGCTACAGGCTGCAATGGAAGGCCTGAGATATGTTTTAAAGTACTACTTTAGTGGGCGGCACAATGAATGCTGAAGACCCACTAGAACCATTTAATTTACAGGCCCTGGGTATATATAGTACCATACATTAAGGACTTACATGTAAATTAAATGTGCTAATCATGTGCAGGCCGATTTGATCATGTTTTAGGGAGAGAGCACACGTATGTTCGTGCTGATTAGCAGTGGTGAGATGCACAGAGCCCTAAAAGCCAACAAAAACTAATTTCAGCAAAGGAAAGGAGTGAAGGCAAAAGGTTGACAAGTGACCCTACAGAGAGGGCCAAGTCTAACACAAGCCATTGAGTAAGAAGAAGGCAAGTGAGATAGACAGTAAAGTCAAGCAAGTCTGTGAGAAATGTGCAGACTACAGTTCCCTCATTTTTCTTGTTATGCTCACTGTTGTAAACAGCCTTTTCTGCAGGGCCACCTCCCAACGTTTTGCCTTACTCCTCCCCTTTTAGCTAAATTCGATTTTGTTGGTTCTAGGAATCTGGGCACTTTACCACTGCTAATCAGTGCTAAAGTTCATATGCTCTGTACTCTAAACATGGTAACCTTGGCTTATCAACAATTGGCATAGTTAATTTACTTGAAAGTCCCTAGTAAAGTGCACTATATGTGCCCAGGGTCTGTAAATTAAATTCTACTAGTGGGCCTGCAGCACTTAGCACGTAAGTAGCCCTTCAAACATGACGCAGGTCTGCCACTGCGGAGCCTGTATGTGGAGTTTAAAACTGCCATTTCGACCTAGCAAGTTAACCTACTTCCTATGGCCAGACCTTCCCTTTTATTACATATATCACCCCTAAGATAGGCCATAGGCAGCTCTAGAGGCAGGGGGTGAAGTGTATTTAAAAGGTAGGACATGTACACTTGGTTTTGACATGTTCTGGTATTGAAAACTGCTAAAAAAAAATTCACTACTACAAGGCATATCTCTCCCATAGGTTAACATTGGAGTTGCTTTAAAACATTGTTTAGGTGTAATTTCCAATTGGGAAAAGATAGAAATGTGGAGTTTGGTGTCTCTGGACTCACAATTTTAAATCACAACTGATGGTGAAATCGTATTTTAAATTGTCAGTCTGAAAATGCAACTTTTAGAAAGTTGTCATTTTCTTACTTTTACCATTCTGTGCCTCTGCCTGTCTCTGAATACACATCTGGGTTTGGTGGCAGCTGGGGTTTTGCATTCCCTCTAGACAGCCACACAAAGGAATCTGAGGTGTGACATTTGCATCCTGATGGCCCATCACCAGACTGATGGGCATTCCTGAGGTAGATTGGGAGGGAGGAACTGACACTTGCACCTGAATTGGTCTGTTCTTGCTCCCACTACTGAGTCTGAAGCCAGGACAGGAAGTGCAGAGACCTTGTGAGGGCCAAAGGTCTCTTTGAAGTTTGCCTACTTCAAAGACTAAAATGGGTCTAAGTACTGGGCCTCTGACACCATGTACTCGGTTCACTTTGGGTCCTGAGGAGATTATGCCAAGAAGAGGAACTGTGCTGCCAGGAGGAACTGCCACTTTGCTAACTGCTTTGCTGTTATGTCCTGCTGCCTGCTGATTGCTCTGCTGTAGGAGAGTCTGCCACTTTGCTCCTTGCTCTGTTGTGTTGGCCTGCTGCCTCTTGCTTGACAGTGCGAAGGACTGGATTCACTCTCTGGATCATCTACCCACTTCACCTCATCCGTGCTCATGACGGCCCCCGGCCGTCATGCGTCACTGTGGGCATGTGCGCACACCGGCCGGGGCCGTCCAAGCCACGCCCTGGATTGGAATTTCCCAGCAAAGCGGTGGAATTTGCGCCGCAGTGAAGCGGTTAAGAGACTTCAAGGGCTTGCTGGCTTGTCTCCTGTTCCAGTCTTAGGGTTATCAAAGACTTTCCTCACATTCTACGAATGCTGCTGGACTCGGCTGTCCCGGAGTTCTATCCTGCTTGAATTGCCATAGACTAGTCCTGGGCCTTTAAGGAAGGTGTCTGCAGCTGTTTTGATACACTAGAAAAAGAAGGTGGGGGGGTCAACAGGGGAAAGTTTAATGACCACGGTAGCTCAAACCCCTTTATCAACTGAAGAAACAAACAGGAGGTACCTGGTCAGATCACTTATCTACGTGCTTTGTCATGCCCGAAAGACCACTACACCAACATGTCCTCACAGTGATAATACTGGGTTAGAAAAATTCCCATCAGCCCACCGTTATTGGTGGAGTGTCGTCATGTGGGATGTAGACCATGAACCATAATTTCTCCCAATGCACCTGATGATGATGCGGAGATAGGTTCTGGAAGGTGTTATTCTTAACCACAGTATTTCAGAGGTAGGACCAATGGAGTGCAGTGCTAGTGAAAAGGAAAACAAAGGTGATTGTAAAATTGGCTCCTGGGACAAAAAATATGTTTATTCAGTATTGTCCAGGGTCAAGAATAAAAACAACGCCTCATAGTCTTAAAGAATGGCTATGTCATGGCGTAGTGCATAGTGGTCGACATGTTTCAGCTGGGAGGACAACTAGTCCGAGCTTTCTTCAGGACCTTAAGATGTTATGCATCTGCACTATGTGAGACAAAAGGTGTAGTTAACATTTTGGATTAATCCTACCGGATCTTTGAGCCCAAAGTATTCCCTGGTAGTCATCCAACTGGTCGTGATTTTCCCACTTGGACGCTGGCCATTGGGGTACCGACGGACAGAGCTGGGCCTCCTTCTTCCCGAGTGGGTGCCGGGTGAGGTGAGGTGTTCCCCCACAGATTGTTGGGAAAATCACGACCAGTTGGATGACTACCAGGGAATACTTTGGGCTCAAAGATCCGGTAGGATTAATCCAAAATGTTAACTACACCTTTTGTCTCACATAGTGCAGATGCATAACATCTTAAGGTCCTGAAGAAAGCTCTGACTAGTTGTCCTCCCAGCTGAAACATGTCGACCACTATGCACTACGCCATGACATAGCCATTCTTTAAGACTATGAGGCGTTGTTTTTATTCTTGACCCTGGACAATACTGAATAAACATATTTTTTGTCCCAGGAGCCAATTTTACAATCACCTTTGTTTTCCTTTTCACTAGCACTGCACTCCATTGGTCCTACCTCTGAAATACTGTGGTTAAGAATAACACCTTCCAGAACCTATCTCCGCATCATCATCAGGTGCATTGGGAGAAATTATGGTTCATGGTCTACATCCCACATGACGACACTCCACCAATAACGGTGGGCTGATGGGAATTTTTCTAACCCAGTATTATCACTGTGAGGACATGTTGGTGTAGCTGTTTTGATACACCCACACACATCTTTGTTGTGCACTGGCATGGGGTGTTGTGTCAGCCTTCCTGACTGAGTTCATCATGCTTGCTTGAGATTGCTACAGCCGCACGGCCCAAAGGCAGCCTAGCCCGACTCATCATCTCGCCTGTAACCCGAAAGGAGGGGTCAAACAGCGTGTGGATCTGCCTGAAGGAGACTGCTGCATCTGCACTCTCCAACCAGTCAGTCCCATCTGTCTCGAACACTGCAGAAGCGCAACCCGTCGCCACTTTGCAGCTTCTCACAGGAAGGTACTGTGCACATCAAGACTCGTGGAATGTCCCTAAGGGTGGCTGAACTTGCCTATATTTCACCGGTCTCGAGGGGCCTGCAATAGCCTTATTTCTGAATGATTGTTGAAATACTGTGACTGTGAAAGCCTATTTGCTGATCCACTGCTTGGCTCATTGCCATTATGTACCATAAATGACCTACTAAACACAACTGTGTTTTCCACCTGGTATTTTGCATTGATTCTTGAAACATTCATATCTCATGAACCATTAATTGGATTTTTGTCATTTTGTCTTTCTTTTAAAGAGTAAAAGAGATAAAATTTTTCTAAACTGGTTTGAAGCCTATTTGTGGTGTTTTCACCGTGTTACTGTAATTAAAGTGTTGCACAAATACTTTACACATTGCCTCTTAAGTTAAGCCTTGCTGCTCTGTGCCAAGCTACAAGAGGGTGAGCACAGGTTAATTAAAGTTGTGTATCTAACTTAATCTGACTAGGATTGTGGTCCCTACCTGAACAGGGTGCAAACCTCTGCTAACTTGAGACCAATTTCTAACACCCACAATATGTTTTTCGCAACCAGACAGCAGATCTTTCTGGTAGGCTCGACCTAAAAATAGTTGGTATCCCTCACTCTGTGGTCATTTTCCAAAGACTCTGTAAATGATCCCTCTAGAAGACCTGATTGGCTCTTCACTTTGTACTGCGTTATGTATTCATCTTTCAATTACCTACGTTACATCAATTCTCTGTAAAGCACTAAGATCCGCTTGACTGGTTTCACATTGGATAAAACTGCAAATTAACAAAATAAAATAATGTCATGTCCCCAGCAATAACATGTATTTGCAATACCTCCAAGAGTACTGCCCCAGCGAGAGACTTATTTATTGAAAGATGAGATGGGATCCATAATGGGGTTCTTACTCTCCTAACCATAACCACCAACACCCATCGGGTTTCACTAGTCTCAGACTGAAGTCCATAGTTATTTAACTGTCAACGATAAAATACCTCACTATTTTCACTCACCCGTGACAACCTGGTTAACCATAAAAATAATGGTCTTGCAGTGTGAACCTGCCTGATTCATTCTGTATCACTTTAAATGAGTAAGAAAAAAATGGTCGCCGTGGTTTTATAATGATTCTGTTGCCATTGAAATACCTTGACACAGAAGCATAGGAATTGCTTAAATATTAATTGGTGAGAAAATTCCCAGCTTGTGTTCCCTCTTCCAAGGTAAAACGGTGCTAATGCAACATAAATCAAAGACTTAAATTGAAACCTGGATTTATTTTCCCATATATGTATACGGTGAGTATGTGCAACCTCCAATGTTTTCAATGAGCTGTATAGATAATTGATTATCGGCAATTAGCAAAAGCATTGGTGTACTAACTATGAACAAAACATGTGCACACATGCTGCAAATAGCAATGCTGGTCACAAGATAAAAACTCTTCCTTGAAAAGGTTCCAGTTTTCCTCATCAGAACCGTTCATGCCAAGTCATGACATGAAAGTCATTGTGGCGCTTGTCCTACCCTACATAGAGTGGCTCTGCTACCTACCACTGATTTTCCTTGCCTGGACCCGCCATGTGTGCCATTGCAGACCTGGGCATGGCAAGTGTGGCAGGCAGTGCACTGTCAGGTAAGGAGAGTGTCAGAGACCACTAACCTGGCTGGCCGCCTCTCAAACTTTAAATGACCCTATCAACTTTAAAATAGTTTATTGTTTTTGACTGGTCACCTGGGGAGAGATGTTTGAAAATAAGAGAAATGCCCCCACTGCCCAGCCTAACATCATGAGCCTCAGAAAGCTCCAGTGAAGACTGCATGGATACATTATGCTCTTTTCCTTGTTGCAAATAGATGCCCTCATCCTTATATATCGGAAAGCACCATTAGGACCCTGAGGGCCCGGCCCGCCTCTGCGGCCATCCCCGACTCGATGGATGGAGGGGACCGGCTTCGCTCCCCTTCCGTGGTCATGGGCACCACCATATTAACGTGTCACGTCCGCTCCCTCTTGCCGATGGGGTGGGGGCCTATTCAGGCCGCGACCGCCCGGGCCCCTGCCTTGCAGCGGCAGGAGCATTTTGAAAGCTGGCCCACCCACCCATTCCAATAGTTTGTTTTCTCAAGTATACCAAGGGAGAAAAGGGGTGGGTGGTAAGATGAACACCTAGATCGCTGTACAACAGCAAGTGGAGTCCTCCAACGCACTCCCTAGGGGGCACTGGGGAGGGGGACGGCAAGCTGACCCCAGAGAGAATGTTTACACCGGCTTACGGCAAGGGTGCTCAGACAGTGAAGGGCATGGGGCTGCTGCCTCTGGTTATACCCTATGAACCCTGTGGACATCCTGGTGTTGGGAGGATTGGGCTCTTAGGGTTGCGGACAAGGATCAGATGGCTGGGGACAACCCCTAAAGGATGCAGGTGGGATACACCTGCGTGGTTCTCCCTGGGGTGCGGGCTGACTGGTCCTTTAGTGCTAGAAAAAGCAGGTGATCCTTAACAGGCTCATGGAATTGTCATCTGTAAATACCACAATTAGTTAATCATGTTTTAGAGAATGTTTTTTGTGACTGAAGATAATGATTGTTGTAAATATGTTCTTCGACAAATCTTATTGGATGACGATTGCAAGTTGGTATTATTTCGAAGATTACATTTTAATGTCATGTTTGGTTTTGCGTTATGTAATAAACATGGCCTCGATTCTCCCAAACATACCATATAGCACCAAAATGTCCCCAGGATAATCTTATGCGTTTCCTGATATTAAGAATAGATTCTTCAAAATTGAAGCTCTTACCTGTGCCAGTGCTTAATTTGTGCCGGTGGTTTCCAGTGCTTAGCACCGGCACTTAATTGTCAACACTGGCTCTTGTGACAGTCTGCCATATGGGAGTGTGTCTGTCTAATTTAGAGATATATATAAAAAATGATCATTACCTGTCACCGAAGCCATTCTTTCTGCTTTGGGGGCCTTGAATAGTCTGAACTGCCTCACTTGTAGGCTGTGATTGTTAGTAGTTGTGTTGGCATTGTTACTGGCCGTGCTGGCAGGTGCAATGTGTCGTGCAAGTTGTAGTGGCCTCCTGGCTAGGACCCTGGCACTTACTGTGTTACAAATTAAGCACTGACCTATGCTCAGGTACAACTCGAATCCTAATGGGGGGGCAGTGGGGTGGTACGTTAGTCTTGGTTTCGGCAGCTGAAGCCGGGAACCCGAAATCTGTGTAGTTTGTCAGTAAACTTTTTTATGCTGAGCTGGGTTTTGGACTTCTATCTGCCATCTGCTTAGCGACAAGATCTTTTTGCTTTTTTGTGTCTGAATTTGACTTCAGTTAAGGGACTTGTCCTAGTGTATAATTGGCAACTTCTCCGTCTTTAAGTAGGCTCTTCCCTCAAAACGTGCATTCTTATTACAATCAGCAGTGGTCTAGCACTGGTATCAAAACTAGGACAAATACCAAATTGAGAATAATACAATTGCCTGTGGCCATTTTTTGTGTGAAGAATTATAAAAGCAGTTAGGTGTGATAGCTTGCTAAATGTAAACTGGACATTTAAATTTAGTTTGTTGTCTAGAAATTGCACCAGTTGTATCTCCCTTCGGGATTCGCAAAGGGCCTCCCATTTCTTCTCACTGGGTTAAGTTACTGGACTCCCACTTTTAAGGTGTTGTCTTTGCTGAAAGAGGTCTTTCTGCCAGTGCGTGGTTTGTGAAAGAAAGAGTGTTGGTGCCAGAAGTTGTTGTCAGAATCCAGCGATCTGTGCAGTTAAACGTCGGCAGTCCGAATACCAAGACTGGTAAACTTCAATCCACCACCAGACGCTCTTGTCCCTTTTCTCCTACTTGCAGATTTCTGCTTTGAGTTTGTGATGGTTTTGACGTCTGTTTTTTTGTGTGTGGAGTTTTATATAGCGCAAACTAGGCCCGAAGGTATCAGAGCGCTTTACATGAGCACCAGTTACGTTACAGACAGACGCATTCATCTTTTTTGTTGTTAGGCACGGGGTGATTAAGTGATTTGTCCAGAATCACAGCACTTTGATCGTCTCTGCCGAGACTCAGTTCTCCAGCTCCAAGGTCGACCGCCCTAGCCATTAAGCCGAATCCTCTCCCCAACAGTCTATGTCATTCTCCATCTTTCTGATCTGTGTTTTTTCCCACTAAAACCAAACCTCTCCAGGACAATCATTGCACACCACTACACCTTCAAAACAGCCTAAAATACTGCGACACTTGGGCTTTTACAATATCACCACAAGCCTAATTTTACTCTGATGTCTGGCACTGCACTGGGCATTCAAAGAGACAGCAAAGTATTATTTTATCATTTTTGGCTCTCTTGCGCCACCCTCTGAAAATGATATGGTACTTTTAATCAAGGCCCAGTTTATCCTAATGTCTACGGAGGCTGAAAAAGAAAAGGCAAATAAAAATATAGAGTCGAGTTAGGCCAGCAGGCCACCACCACGCAGATCTGTTCACCACAAACCAGCCATTGGGAATCTTGTTAGTGAGCTTTAAAAATAACGCTCAAGTCTTTTTCTAAAATGACATTCGTATAGTTTCACTAGATATTGGGCAGTTGTAGCAAATTCATTTTGTTTGGGCAGCAGTGAATGCAGATGCAGCCTTCAGACATAATGAAAACGGTCAATGGCCTTACAGCATATTGAGGCAGTGGATCCATAACTGAGTTTAAATGATGCAACGGTGGAATGAAATCAAACAATGCAAAGACAGATGTAAAAAAAATATATTGATGTAGCATTAATATGATTAGGGACATAAATATATCAAAATACAAATATATGTATATATACATTAGATATGAAAATATATTTAAATACATCAGGTATAAATACATCAGAATGGTGGATATTAACCTGATAACAGTAGGAGACTGGCCTAAAAGAAGGCAAGCATCTCAGAACAGATTTACTAATATCGTGCACCAGTTTTGGTGACACAAACTGAGTGCTAAGTGTTCCGGTGGGATTTTCTTTCCAGTGCTAATCATGATTTGCATTGCAATGATTCCTAAAGTAATACAAAGTAGCGCTTTTCATTGTGTCAAGGGGGTGTAACCTGGGTTACCATACATGGATTTCAATGCAAACCCCTATCTACTGACATTTGTAGACGATGATTTGTGCCAAAATATTGCACCTTTTTGAAGCAAGCGTAACTGTGGAGCAAGTTTTAAAATTCTCCACATTTTTCCTACTTACATGATTGCTGCTCTGTACAGCACACATAAAAAGTAGGAAAAATATGAAAACATGGTATTTGTACTGAAAGAGTCCACTTCTAGTATAACTCCTATGCTTCACGGAACGTAAACACCCTTGCACTGTGGTGCATGGGTTTGTGCATTGGTATAGAACATAGCAGCTGGAAGTGCTCAGAACTGGGGGAGAGAAAAACAGTGCCACTTCCCGGTAGATATGGTGGTGCTTTTCTCTCAACCTGTGACACAGCACAGCGCAGTGCAACAACTTTGCTTGCTGCGGTGCATTGCACCAACACTTAGAAAAACATCTCCCTCATCCTTATGGGGAAGATCGTCAGGTTAAATGCTTTTCCACCTAAGAACAAATGTGGACATTTTGCCTATCAGAATTCTCTTCAGAACCTCCTCAGCTCACGCACCCACCTCATTGCACATCTGGTGTTGCAAGATTCGACTTGTCTTATAGTTTTCGCCGGTCCCCAGGCTCAGAGATGGCAATTTGTGGTTCATCGCACTATACAAAAACTCTAAATGAACTGAACAAGATAGGGGACTGTGGATAGAGGCGAGAAAGCAAGGACATAATTAAAGACTTGTCCAGCAGCATCAAATCTTTTAGCAGAGTTAAATAAAAAGAAAAAAACCCACCAAAAACAAGCATTTGCAATGCAATAGGTCTCGCATTAGGAAAGTCTGAGGTATTGGTATTGCAAATGACAAATATTTTATTTATGTGTCTGTATTGAAAGTAGCGAAATTATTAGCTTTGTTATTTACAATGCCAATATTTTTAACTTTTGCAAACGTGACACCTATAGCATTCTAATGCAATATGTTTTGTATTTACATGACTTGGAAGTATCAAAATTATAAATAACAATGGCTTTTATTTTTATTAATAATTAATACTTAACCCTTTGCATGCTGATGACGGAACCGCTCCGTCATCAGCTGCGGGTGCGCTGTGCTGATGACGGAGCGGTTCCGTCATGGCCCAGCCGCCGCACCTGCGTGGCGCTGATTTCGCGCCTGCGCGGGCGTTCTAAAGAGCGGGGCGGGTCATGACGGAACCGCTCCGTCACCAGCATAGCTCAACCGCGGCTGGTGACGGAGCGGCTCCGTCACCAGCATGCGGCCGCCGCGCGGCCGCCCCGCCCCTTTAGCGCTGCGGTGGAATAGCCGCCGCAGCGAAGGGGTTAAATAAAAGTTATTGTAATGTATAGTGGCAATAGCTTAAAGTTTTGTAAATAACTTATGGGAAGATTATGTTCAGTGTATTTAACTGTGAGGAAAATTCAAGAACATAAGTGAAATATTACCATTATTTTGTAACATTTCTAATAAAGCTTAAAGAACATCTTAGAACCAGTTGTTGTTGATTGATTGCAAAGAGTGATGCTGTGGCGTTCAGTGATGCTGTGGCCTTCTGTGTTGCTGAGTGATGCTGTGGCTTTTAGTGGTGTTGGGTGATGCTGTGGCCTTTAGTGGTGCTGAGTGATGCTGTGGCCTTCAGTGGTGCTGAGTGATGATGTGGCCTTCAGTGTTGTGGAGTGATGCTGTGGCATTAAGTGTTGCTGTTTTGTTGAGTGGTGCTGTGGCGTTGAGTGTTGCTGTGGCGTTGAGTGGCGTTGAGTGATGCGGTGGCATTGAGTGATTCGGTGGTGTTGAGTGGTGCTGTGGTGTTGAGTGTTGCTGTGGCGTTGAGTGGAGCTATGGCGTTGAGTGGTGGTGTGGCGTTGATTGGTAGTGTGGCGTTGAGTGGTGCTGTGGCGTTGAGTGGTGCTGTGGCTTCGAGTGGTGCTGTGGCATTGAGTGGTGCTGTTGCGTTGAGTGGTGATGTTGCGTTAAGTGGTGTTGTGGTGTTGAGTGGTGCTGTGGCGTTGAGTGGTGCTGTTGTGTTGAGTGGTGCTGTTGTGTTGTGGTGTGCTGTGTTATTGAGTGTTGCTGTGCCATTAAGTGGTGCTGTGGCATTGATTGGTGAAGTGGCATTGAGGGGTGGAGTTGGAGGTTGGAGTTGGAGGTTGGAGTTGGAGTGTGGAGTTGGAGTGTGGCGTTGGAGGGTGGCGTTGGAGGGTGGCGTTGGAGGGTGGAGTGGAGTTGGAGGGTGGAGTTGGAGGGTGAGGGGGTGTGATGGTGTGAGGGTGAGGGGGTGTGAGGTGTGATGGTGAGTGATAGTGTGTGAGGGTGAGGGGGTGAGGGTGAGTGAGGGTGTGTGAGGGTGTGGGTGTGTGAGGGTGTGAGGGAGGGTGAGGGTGTGAGGGTGAGTGAGGGTGTGTGAGGGTGAGTGAGGGTGTGTGATGGTGAGGGTGTGTGAGGGTGTGAGGGAGGGTGAGGGTGTGAGGGTGAGTGAGGGTGTGTGAGGGTGAGTGAGGGTGTGTGAGGGTAAGTGAGGGTGTGTGAGGGTGTGAGGGTGTGTTATGATGTGTGAGGGTGCGGATGTGAGGGTGAGTGAGGATGAGGGTTGTGAGGGTGAGGGGGTGAGGGTGAGTGAGGGTGTGTGAGGATGAGGGGTGAGGGTGTAAGGGTGAGGGGATGTGAGGGTGAGGGGTGTGATGGTGTGTGAGGGTGTGTGATGGTGTGTGAGGGTGAGGGTGTGAGGGTGAGTGAGGGTGAGGGTGTGAGGGTTGTGAGGGTGAGGGGTGTGAGAGTGTAAGGGCGAGTGAGGGTGTGTAAGGAGGAGGGTGTGAGTGTGAGGGTGTGATGGTGAGTGATGGAGTGTGAGGGTGAGTGAGGGTGTGTGGGTGTGAGGGTGTGTGAGGGTGTGAGGGTGAGTGAGGGTGTGTGAGGGTGTGTGAGGGTGAGAGGGTGTGTGAGGGGGTGTGATGGTTTGTGATGGTGTGTGAGCGTGAGTGAGGGTGAGGGTGTGAGGGTGAGTGAGGGTGAGGGTGTGAGGGTGAGTGAGGGTGTGTGAGGATGAGGGGTGAGGGTGAAGGGGTGTGAGGGTGTGTGGGAGTGGGTGAGGGTGTGAGGGTGGGTGAGGGTGAGGGTGTGAGTGAGGGTGTGAGGATGTGAGAGTGTGTGATGGTGAGGAGTGTGAGGGTGAGGGGGTGAGGGTGAGGGTGTTAGGGTGTGTGAGGGTGTGAGGGTGTGTGAGGGTGAGTGAGGTTGGGTGAGGGTGTGAGAGTGAGGGGGTGTGAGGGTGAGGGGATGTGAGGGTGAGGGGGTGTGAGGGTGAGTGATGGTGTGTGAGGGTGAGGGGGTGAGGGTGAGTGAGGGTGAGGGTGTGAGGGTGTGTGAGGGGATGAGAGGGTGAGAGGGTGTGAGGGTGAGTAGGTGTGAGGGTGTGTGGGGGTGAGGAGGAGTGAGGGTGAAAGTGTGTGAGGGTACGAAGTAAATGGTGGCAGGGCAAACATCATAAGAGAGAGAAACACAAATGTTAAGATAACAGTGCTCTAAGGGGTTGTGAGAAGGTGGAAATGGTATTAAAGAGTTTCAGAGGGGCTGGGGCCATGCAGTGGTGGTAAAGAGAGCTTCGGTGGGGCAGGGCGATACATGTGAGGAGTGTTGAACTTGGTGCAATGTCGAGCACTGGTTGAAGCTGAGCAGCAAAAGTGGGCATCAGATGTGAATGCGGGAGGGGGGTGTGGGGCGTAACGAGGCGCTTTTATTAGGGAGAGGGGGTTGCATCGGCATGGGGGATAAGTGCCTAAGGCACAACATTGAATATTACAGTCTGGGCTGTGGTTGGGAGGTGTATGGCGTCATAATAATCCTAAAGCCTCATATGGAATGGAGTGATTTGAGATTAAAGAAAAAGCCACGAGTTCCAATGTGCCCCGGTTCCGGAAAAGGATAAGACCTTGAGGCTAAAAAGAAATTTAAAAGTGGGCCTCAGATGTGAATGCGGGAGGGGGGTGGGGGGCGAGCCGGGGCGTTATGGCTCTGAAGAAAAGCAGATGGTCCTGTTTTTGACCTGCTGAGCGCGTGAAGTGGCTGGCTCGGCATCGCTGTGGGGGGGGGGGGGGGGGGGGGGTGAGAGACAACAAGGCGCAGTAATCACCCATATGCACTGTATATAGTAATGCAAAGTCCCCAATTAACCTATTTCGAAAACATGCATTTTTCCCTCACGACTGTGGAATGGACTGGGCTGTGTCGTGGTGTTCGCTCACTCCGTAACTCCAAATTCGCCCAGTCATTCAATAGCCTTATCGGGCAGGCACTCACTGAAAACATGTCAATGGCTTAACGAGGCGCTTTGATGAGGGGAGAGGGGGTTGCATCGGCATGGGGGATAAGTGCCTAAGGCACAACATTGAATATTACAGTCTGGGCTGTGGTTGGGAGGTGTAGGGCATCTGAAATAATCCTAAAGCCTCATATGGAATAGAGTGATTTGAGATTAAAGAAAAAGCCACGAGTTCCAACGTGCCCCGATTTCGGAAAAGGATAAGACCTTGAGGCTAAAAAGAAATTTAAAAGTGGGCATCAGATGTGAATGTGGGAGGGGGTGGGGGGCGTAACGAGGCGCACTTGCCAAACTGACTTTCACATATAGTCAACAACACATTCCCCCTTTAAACCTCAGCCTCTTAGATCACCCTCTTTTTGTTGCAGTTTAATGAGAGAATGAAGAGCTTTATCCTGAATCATAGGATATTACGCTGAGGTGGAGACCAGCTGCAAGCCCCATCAAAAATGAATGAAAGGAGCGCTAGGATCAGCTCAGGCCATGAAGGACTGTATTGAAAAAAATAAAGAGTAAACAGACCCGGTCCTGCTCATCTCGTGGCCCTGCTGCCGGAAGTTCTTCAGCCAGGACAGCACGGCATGTGGGCAGAAAGCATTGCTGTGGAGAGATATTTAAAAATAAGCAATGAACGTGGGAATTAGAGCACTTTTAAGTGCAAAGAAAAAATAAATAACAGAATTCCACAGCGGAGGTGCAGGCTGCATAAGACATGATTGAAAGCGGGGCTGGTTGGAACTTCCATGAGAATAGCTGTGGGAGCAGCGAGTGGGGGCTGGGTGAAGCTGCACACCCCTAGCCTAGCCAGACAGAAACCAAGAAAGGGGGCTTTGTGGCAAGAGAGTAGAAAAGCAGTCTCCAGAGGCAGAGAAGGGCTGCAGCTGTTGTTTCTAACTCCTCCTTTCTGTCCCTACGGTGGTTGCTGGAGCATGGGGAGATGGAGTTCACGCTCTGCCTGGCTTAGTGCTGGAGGTGTAGGCTTAGGATGGGGGCTTGAGCACATCCGCTGCTGTTCACCCCGATGTGTCGGCTGCAGCACTAGCGTTTAAAGAGTGAAAGGCTTAATTAATCAATAGATGACAAGTTGCATTAAAATGAAGTCCCAGGAACCTGGTGTACGCAGACACTCCCTCGTGGGAATTGTTATTGACTCATGGCTGGTATGTATTATAAGGGTGCGTTTGGGCTGTGCTAGGTGAGGGGCATTTTAAAATTGTTTAATCCAGCTGAGCAATGCTTTCTAAGCCTGGCTGTTATCGCCACACTCAGCTGACTCTTCTAATTAAAGACAGCTTTGTGTGAGGGGTCTCATTTACGACGCTGGATTCCTCACTCAGGAAAGCAAGCGTACATCAATGTGTAGGAAATGTTACTCAAGACAATGAAATCTAGGAGGTGTAGGAGTTGCATGCCAAAAAATTCCACAATCGGAGCACACGGACCGGAAGAAATGATGAGACCCGCTGCAAGAGCCGCTGCTGCCTGTCACGAGTTTCTCTCAAGCTCGCGCCCCACACATCCTCAATTAGAGCACACTTGTGAGATTCTATGGAAAGGAAGGCCAGGAGCTGTGAATCTCACCCGTGCCCACTGCCGGATGGGTGACGTGGGCTCCAATGGTCTACGTCACTCTTGAATGCTTTTTTGGGGCTTGAGGAACATGCACAGTGTAACTAAATGGGAACCGCTTGCTTAAATGTCCACGAGCTGATTTATTCGGAGTCTAGATGGCCGGGGCACCTACAAGCCTCGACAAAGCTTCACGGCGCTTGGTGTTCGTCTCCTGATTAGTGACATTGAATGAACGATTCACAGACGGATTTAGACCCCTTGTGCTGCAAACCTAAAGAGCGCATTTATGGTTAGAACTGGACACCATTTTTAGTTCATTGACAGAAGTGTTTGGTAGCACTTCATAGGGTTAAACACTTTATCGGTTGCTTAGTAAGTCCGAACACAAATACTCCAATGAAAAACAAGCCAAGCAGCCAGGGTGCAATGATGTGTTTGTATTGTAAAAGAAAAGCACCGAATGAAAATGAGGCCTGTAAATTTGATGGCTGTGGCTACAAGAAAATGGATGTTAGGACAGACACTAACGTAGTTTAAAAAAAACAACAAGTCACTGCCTGGCGGCCGTGAAGTGTGAAGCAGTGGGTGGGGAATCTGATGCCTTTGAAGCTCTCTGCCTTTGATGATGGAATGCAAGTCACGGAAGGCAGGCGCTGGAGTGGGAGGGGGTGGGCTGCCTGCAACTCGAGCGACCATATGGAGAGGGAGGGGGGGTGGGCTGCCTGCTGGGAGAAGCTTGTTTGAGGGAGACTGGGCTGCCTTTGATGATCGAATGCAAGCTCGTGCACGAGGAGCTTGTGGTCACGTGATTCACGTGAACTGTTGAAAATCCTCATCGTAAAAAGTCAGTTTTGTGGTTTCCTTGCATTCGGTCTCTCTGCGAGACCTAAAAATGACGTAGGTGTTTGCAAAACACAAAAATGATAGAAGCGACAGGGACGCCAATAGAATTTTAAAAGCATGAAGGGTCATGGTAGACTGATGAGAGTCAAAAGTATTTGGATCAGCAGACCGGTGCAGGAAGACAGCCAGAAGGTTAAGAGTTTTAGAAGAGAACATTAACTTGATGTTTTAGCAGGCTCACACCACTCAACTTAGTAGCTGTGAGGTGCAGTCCCTGCTGATGGATGGTTACATACAGCTCAAATCATAATTGAATGACTATCCTGAATCCGACAGCAATGAATGGCTCTTAATTTCTGGAGGGGTTTGTTCCAGATCATGGAAGCCAGTACAGAGAAGTAATGGTTCTTATGCCCTACAACTCACGCAATAGGTGTGGAAGAGCTTGCAATTAGTGGATATGGATAAAAGATTTATGATGGGGAATATTGAGAGTAGTATTGTTTTACCATAATAAGGTGCCTTATCCAAAACATATTTAGTCATCCGGAGTTTTAATGTGGCGTGGCACCACCTTGCAGCCAGAGGCTATCTCACGTAAATATTCCTGGCAATGTATAATGCAAGGTCACGTGACCGCTGAATGTGGTTTAGGGTGCAATGTAACGCCCAGCCAAGGTTTATCTTGTTTTCCAACAGGAAGTCAAAGATGGAAACCGACTTCTCAAGCGGCAATCATGTTCTTCCTCCATACCCAATACACTTATTATATTAGAACCCCCTCAAGCAAGTTTTTAAATTTGTAATGCCAACTTCAACTACTTTACCGTCTACTACAGTACTTACCTCTTTGTTCCCCAGTTACAATGCAGAACAAAGAGGTATATTGTAGTAGACGACACATGTTTATGGGAAGCAAACAGGAATTATTGACCTCTATCCACCAGGATAACCATAAAAAAATTAAATGGTTCAGAAACCACCCGCTAAGGTTAACAAACATGTGGAATGTTATTCTATTACAATAAATATAAATACATAATTTCTCAAAATGATGTAGCATGGCATTTATTTCATATTATTGTTGTTGTTATTACAGTTGTGAGCATTTCTAACAGGTGTGGGTTTCATAGAACAATATGTCAGATTGGGTGAAACTCATAGCAGTAATTATGAGGGCATGGTGAATGTCCAGTGAGACAGACTTTACTCACACAAAAACAATCCATTTATACACGTTCACATGCAAGGGTAGATAGACTAGGGACAAGTAAATCATGTTCTGTAAGAGATAAATATAATGCTGCACAGAAGGGGTGGTTTGTTATGGGCAAGAAGCAAAAACCTTGCCATTATAAAAAACATACATTATTCTAATTATTCTCTGGATAGCAATGTATCAAATGATGCGCAACATGTACAGTATCCTTATCAGCATTCACTTCTAAAATCAATGCACAACGATTTTACGTCATGCATTTAACATATATCAAAGAAAGAATAGTTTTAAGTTTATTTATACGATTTCTACTTTTTTATAGGTTTACATAAAAAACTAAACAGTTTTCCTATTTGAAAAACGTGCAACATCATAGTGTAGGATTAGGAAATCTTTCCAATATTATTTGAAAATACAGCAACATAAATTTATAGTCGGAAGTTAGATTTACCACATTAATTTTACAACTAATGGCTGCATTGTGTGTTATGTTTTCTAGTGGGTAACGTTTATGTCATTTTCCCCACTGTACTTTGTCGAATGTGCCAGCTCGACTGCTACATTGAAAAGGCTGTGGAACAGTAAAGGTTTTGGATCCTACGTCTGCCCAGCCCGGATCTCAACAACAGTGAAAACAGAACAGGGTGGCTGGACAGGGAAAATTAACATCACAGTTTACAGACACGCAGTCAATATGTACCACGTGACCACGGGGTTTATGTCCCAAAGCAAATTTATTTTCTTTTTGACTAAGTTTATCAAAATTTCAAAAACACAAGCACAAACAAAGAACTATCACGGCAGTGAATTCATGCGTACAATATCTACAAATATACAAGTTTACAAATGTACAATACTTACACAGTGAATCAAACAAAACAAGTAAGAATGACACACCAACAAACAATGAACCAATTCAGTGATCAAAATCAATTGCATTTATATACAGTGCAAAAATAGTGCATGAAGCAAAGGTACAACCAGTCCATAGGACTATGAAACCAAGGGACAGGCGGGATAGATGGAATGGAATGCCTGCCTGTCTACCAAAACCTGTGGTTCAATGTTTATATTGGGTTGCACGACTAGGATCCAAAGTAATGAGAAGAATTCTATCTTAGAGGCACCCTTTTGAATTGCCACAGGGTGGAAGTGTCGACGCGTTTCGAACCAGGGTGTTAAAGGTTCTCTTCAGGACGGGGACTGGGAACAGTGAGTCTGCACAAGGGCAAGGAGTTTGCCGTAGTGTCGGTAAATCTCAATGTTAGTTTTCATAATTTGAATGTTTTGTTTCTCTCCACCCTGAGGCTGCACTTAGAAATTGAAAAAATTTCAGAAAAAGACGACGTTTCCAGCAAGCGTTTTTTTCTTTTTTGGATGCATTTCACAGGGGAGCAAATAAACGAAAGATGGAAAGAAAAGGTAATGCCTTTTTCTTGAAGTCTTGGTTTTTACTACACAAGGTTATACTATGTGAGAAACATGTTCAAGGAGATAGGCCACCCAGAATTCTTTGAAAGGCCAATTACTATGGAGAAGGTGCCAAGAGGTTTGCTAAAAAAAGATGGCTCTGGAGCACCTCGTCAACTCCAGGTGGAACGTTGAAAAAGTAAAAAATACTACTATTAGATATCAACAAATTACCTCTCATGAAGGGCTACAAAAATACCTTATATCAGTTAGTAGCCCGCATGTTGCTCACTCGCTTTAGGCTAGGCACCTTTTTTCGCCTTGTCACTTTTCCTCATTGTAATAATTGGTCTATGGCTAATCTTGTATGCCCCTGTGATGATATTCCCATCAATCAAATATACACTGTGTGCTATTCTGAAAATTTTATCAGGCACCACGCAGGGCGTACTTATTACCAATCCTTAAGGCATGGGGGATTCAATCCTGTATGCTAGCCTTCCTCAAATTGCAACAGCTGGAAGAAGATCATGTTATCCATGCAGTAAACTGTTTCTTAAACCTTGTCGTAAAGTTTCGGAACACAATGTTATGATCACAAATTTATTTATGTGAAACACCGAATTTTTTTATCTGTGAAATTAATTATTTCGATCTGGATTTAATTTATAATACGACGCACTTTGTAATAAGTGTTTTTATCATGTATGCTTTTATGATTTTGGAATCTGAATCGAATAAAGCCTGTTTTGATTACTACATGAGGAGGAGCGAGACAGAAAGAGAGTGAAGAGGGGGGCAAAGAGGGAGGAGTGGGGCCGCTACCAGCAGTGCAGTTGTGCTCCCCCCCCCTCTGACCCCCCCCCCCCTCCCGCAGTCTGACTCTGACTCACGGAGTCAGTCGCAGCCCGAAAATCGGCCGCACTCAGAGGGGGCCGGATTTGCTGGGGCCAGGGGCGGCCTTAGGCATGTGCAAGCTGTGCACCTGCACAGGGCCACCAAAGCCCAGGGGCCACCACATCAAAATATGTCCTTAAAATAATAATCCTCTGAGGATGGATACATATTTGTGTGGCGGCCCCTGGTAGGGATTTGGTGGCCTCTGGCTCTATTCCACTTCCAAAAACCCTGACCCCCAGCTCTTCACTGTCCTCCGCGCTCCGCCCCGCCTGGACCCCCTCTTCCGGGGCCCCCTACCTTCGCTCCCTGCCCAGGGCCACCATGAACCTAGAGCCGCCCCTGCTGGGGCTCCCCCAGCAAAACCGGCCACCACTCCATCCGGCCTGCCGGGGGATTGCCTGGTGCCCGGAATTGCCAGTCCGGCCCTGGCACCACTACAACTTCAAAACTGAGCCTAAAATACTGCGGCACTTGAGCTTTTACAATATCACCACAAGCCTAATTTTACTCTGATGTCTGGCACTGCACTGGGCATTCAAAGAGACAGCAAAGTATTATTTTATCATTTTTGGCTCTCTTGCGCCACCTTCTGAAAATGATATGGTACTTTTAATCAAGGCCCAGTTTATCCTAATGTCTACGGAGGCTGAAAAAGAAAAGGCAAATAAAAATATAGAGTCGAGTTAGGCCAGCAGGCCACCACCACGCAGATCTGTTCACCACAAACCAGCCATTGGGGATCTTGTTAGTGAGCTTTAAAAATAACGCTCAAGTCTTTTTCTAAAATGACATTCGTATAGTTTCACTAGATATTGGGCAGTTGTAGCAAATTCATTTTGTTTGGGCAGCAGTGAATGCAGATGCAGCCTTCAGACATAATGAAAACGGTCAATGGCCTTACAGCATATTGAGGCAGTGGATCCATAACTGAGTTTAAATGATGCAACGGTGGAATGAAATCAAACAATGCAAAGACAGATGTAAAAAAAATATATTGATGTAGCATTAATATGATTAGGGACATAAATATATCAAAATACAAATATATGTATATATACATTAGATATGAAAATATATTTAAATACATCAGGTATAAATACATCAGAATGGTGGATATTAACCTGATAACAGTAGGAGACTGGCCTAAAAGAAGGCAAGCATCTCAGAACAGATTTACTAATATCGTGCACCAGTTTTGGTGACACAAACTGAGTGCTAAGTGTTCCGGTGGGATTTTCTTTCCAGTGCTAATCATGATTTGCATTGCAATGATTCCTAAAGTAATACAAAGTAGCGCTTTTCATTGTGTCAAGGGGTGTAACCTGGGTTACCATACATGGATTTCAATGCAAACCCCTATCTACTGACATTTGTAGACGATGATTTGTGCCAAAATATTGCACCTTTTTGAAGCAAGCGTAACTGTGGAGCAAGTTTTAAAATTCTCCACATTTTTCCTACTTACATGATTGCTGCTCTGTACAGCACACATAAAAAGTAGGAAAAATATGAAAACATGGTATTTGTACTGAAAGAGTCCACTTCTAGTATAACTCCTATGCTTCACGGAACGTAAACACTGTGGTGCATGGGTTTGTGCATTGGTATAGAACATAGCAGCTGGAAGTGCTCAGAACTGGGGGAGAGAAAAACAGTGCCACTTCCCGGTAGATATGGTGGTGCTTTTCTCTCAACCTGTGACACAGCACAGCGCAGTGCAACAACTTTGCTTGCTGCGGTGCATTGCACCAACACTTAGAAAAACATCTCCCTCATCCTTATGGGGAAGATCGTCAGGTTAAATGCTTTTCCACCTAAGAACAAATGTGGACATTTTGCCTATCAGAATTCTCTTCAGAACCTCCTCAGCTCACGCACCCACCTCATTGCACATCTGGTGTTGCAAGATTCGACTTGTCTTATAGTTTTCGCCGGTCCCCAGGCTCAGAGATGGCAATTTGTGGTTCATCGCACTATACAAAAACTCTAAATGAACTGAACAAGATAGGGGACTGTGGATAGAGGCGAGAAAGCAAGGACATAATTAAAGACTTGTCCAGCAGCATCAAATCTTTTAGCAGAGTTAAATAAAAAGAAAAAAAAAACACCAAAATAAACGACGTAGGTTTTTGCAAAACACAAAAATGATAGAAGCGACAGGGACGCCAATAGAATTTTAAAAGCATGAAGGGTCATGGTAGACTGATGAGAGTCAAAAGTATTTGGATCAGCAGACCGGTGCAGGAAGACAGCCAGAAGGTTAAGAGTTTTAGAAGAGAACATTAACTTGATGTTTTAGCAGGCTCACACCACACAACTTAGTAGCTGTGAGGTGCAGTCCCTGCTGATGGATGGTTACATACAGCTCAAATCATAATTGAATGACTTTCCTGAAGGCGACAGCAATGAATGGCTCTTAATTTCTGGAGGGGTTTTTTCCAGATCATGGAAGCCAGTACAGAGAAGTAATGGTTCTTATGGCCTACAACTCACGCAATAGGTGTGGAAGAGCCTGCAATTAGTGGATATGGATAAAAGATTTATGATGGGGAATATTGAGAGTAGTATTGTTTTCCCATAATAAGGTGCCTTACCCAAAACGTATTTAGTCATCAGGAGTTTTAATGTGGCGTGGCACCACCTTGCAGCCAGAGGCTATCTCACGTAAATATTCCTGACAATGTATAATACAAGGTCACGTGACCGCTGAATGTGGTTTAGGGTGCAATGTAACGCCCAGCCAAGGTTTATCTTGTTTTCCAACAGGAAGTCAAAGATGGAAACCGACTTCTCAAGCGGCAATCATGTTCTTCCTCCATACCCAATACACTTATTACCTTAGAACCCCCTCAAGCAAGTTTTTAAATCTGTAATGCCAACTTCAACTACTTTACCGTCTACTACAGTACTTACCTCTTTGTTCCCCAGTTACAATGCAGAACAAAGAGGTATATTGTAGTAGACGACACATGTTTATGGGAAGCAAACCGGAATTATTGACCTCTATCCACCAGGATAACTGTTGGACAGGCCACATGACAGGCCGCTCTCCCCCGGCTCGACCAAGCCCGAGCCAGTCATACAAGCACCACACACCACCATTGCACGTCCTACGTCCCCTCAGGGACACCTGCCCTCGAGCATGATAACCTCGTGGGTCCGATCCACGGCCGACCCATGCGCCCAGCCCGGGCCGCCATCTTGGACACTTCGCCACGAGGCCGCCTGGCCCCCGATCGACCTCAACCCTGGGCCTAGCCCGGCCTCAGACATTCCGGCACCACCCTCCACCCAGGAGGTGAGCGAGCTACTTGGCCAGTCAATGGGAGAAAGAGGTGTCGATGGTTCTCCCCCGGCCAGTGCCGCTCGCCCATCGCCTCCCCGGGCGCTGGCTCCACCCCCCTGCTGGGTGTCTGGACTCCCTCATCCCGGACCTCCCGACCTCCAAGTGCGAGGGTCCGGACATCAAAGCACGCCAGCCCTATAACTGGGGCAGCTCCAGAACAGGAAGGCAGTTGTATCTTGGAGTCGAGAGACGAAAGAAGAACTCATCCTGGACGGACTACTGGCGCTGCCGTAGCTCTGTCCTGTGCACCATCATCCTGCCTGTTGGCGCTGCCACAGCCGTCGTAACCTTCATCCTTCACCGTCGTCCGGATCTGCTGGCGAGGCCGCGGACCGTTGTAACTGTCATCTGCATCGGGACCTGCTTGGCTTCTCCACGGCCCGTCGACCATCCTTCATCCATCTCGGGACCTGCTTGGCTCCTCCACGGCCCGATCAGCAACCACGCCGAGCTCGAGGATTGAGAGCTACTGAACTCATTGGTAACTAAGACTGTCCCGCTACCCTTTTCCTCAACCAGAGATCAGAACCGAGGGGACCCCTGAGTCCAGACCTCCTTGTATTATATCAACGTAACCTAAGAAGTGCATATAAAGTCTCGTTAACCTTCAATCTTGTGTAGTGTCCGTCTGTGGGGGGGAAGTTACTTATCTGTACAGTCGTTGGAGGCGGCTCTCCCTGGAGACCTCTCCCCGTAATCTCGGCCGACCCTCCCGGTCCGTCTAACATTGGTGGCCAGCGGCGCGATCCGAATCACCGCATAACGTACAGAGAGTAGCTCACCCCACAACGAACAACAATGTCGACTAAAGAGAGCGGATCAACTGAGAAGTTCCAAATGGAAAAACTAGAGGAATACAGCCATCGTGAACTAAAACAGTTCTGCATCGAACTAGGTATCGCTACCACCGGACTAAGTACCAAGGACGATTTTAAGCATGCCCTAGAATCTTGGGCAGAGACCGGGGATGTCGAAGCCCCGGAGCAAAGCACCGCGAAAAAGACCAACACGGCCCCTGAAGAGCAAAGAACGGGTCTCTCGCAAGACGAGATCCAAGAAAGAGAAAAAGCCCGACTACACGAACTTGAAATGGCCCGACTCAAGATGGACATAGAACTCAAATTGGCCGAGCAAAAAATAAACTTAGAGCACCTTCGCCTCCGAGAAGAAAGAGAGGAGAAACAGAGGCAAAGGGAGCTCGAGGAAAAAAGACTAACGTACGAGCACGAGCGGAACCTAGCCGAGATCAACCTGCGCAAACAGAATAAAGAATTAGGGGTGCCCGACAGACCGTCCACCCCCGGGACCACGGACAAAAAAGTGCACATCCCCAAGGATGTGGTCCGAGAATATTTTCGAGAAGACGACATCCAGCAATGGTTTAAGGCATATGAAATCGCGATGACTGCGCACCGGATCGATAGAGCCGACTGGGGAGCCGGCCTATGGGGCAAATTCCTCAATGAGGGCCGCGATACTCTGTTACAGCTCCCAGACCACCAGATGACCTCCTACGACCATATGAAAGCGGCCCTCCTCACTCGCTATGGCCTCACGCCCGAGATGTACCGTCAGAGGTTCCGAGACTGCACACGCATTCCAGGTACAACTTGGGTGGACTATGTAACGTACTTTAGCCGAGCCTTCGAAGGCTGGATCAGAGGGAACAACGTCACGACCTACGAGCAGTTGTTCAATCTGATGGTATGGGAGCATCTGTCCAACAACTGCTTCATTGAACTACGCCAACACCTCCTCGACAGCAAGTTAACCGATCCCCGGCAGCTCGCAGCCGAAGCTGACCGGTGGGAGATCACCCGAGTGGGCCGGAATGGGTCCTACGAGCAGAACAGGAACAACAATGGTCACCACCGATCCAGAGGAGGAGGAGGGGGCCAAGGACGAGGAAGAGACAACACTCCGGCCGCCCCCACTACCAGCACCACCCCCCCGGCCAACCGGGGCAGCACCCCGGCGCGACCGGGATACAGAGCCAATGTTACATGTCACCGATGCCAACGAGTCGGCCACTATGCAAATGACCCAAGCTGCCCGCAGTATCAGAGCCCAAGACCCCGCCAGGTGGCCGCCGCGGCACTAGGGGAAGAACAGATCTCCGAGGAACAAGAAACAGACGAGCAAGAGTATCAAGAGTGGGAGCCAGCCGCCATGACTCTCGCGTGCTTAGGGGGAAGAGACATGGTCCCGCGGGTCCCCCTACCCGCTAACACCCAGAAGTACAGCCAATGGGTGAGCATCAACGGGCAACGGGCCGAAGCCCTTCGAGACACCGGGGCCAGTGTGACAGCCGTCCGCTGTCATCTGGTGACCCCAGAACAATATCTACCGAACATTCTCTGCCCTGTACGATCAGCCGACAACTCGGAGAGTCTGTGTCGGATGGCCTGCGTCCCCTTTGAGTGGGGAGGGGTCTCCGGCATGTTGAAAGTAACGGTCCGAGACGACGCCCCCGTGGACTGCCTCCTCGGAAATGACCTGGAAAGCTCCCCGTGGGCAGCCGTGGAGCGAAAAGAACACTTGGGGATGTTGGGCGTCCCAGACTGGGCGTGCGTCACCACCCGGTCTATGGCCGCCCGTGCCAACCATCACCCGGAAGAACCAGAATGGCCGGCGCCTCCGCCTCCGGTCGCCCCCGCCGAGACCCCCGACCAGGGCATCCCCCTCGAACCTGCTCAACCTTCCGACCTTGCTAATCTTGACCAGTGGGCTCAAGAAGGGGGGCCCACACAAGAACAATTTCGTCAGGAGCAGAAGACCTGTCCCTCCCTTGAGGGACTCCGACAACAAGCGCTCGCCCAAAGCGCAGGGGATACCTCCGGAACTCATTGGGTCTACTGGGACAATGACCTACTGTACAGCGAGCAACGAATCGCCGAGCTGGGGGCCAACCGAGTACTAGTGGTGCCACTCCGCTTTAGAGACTTCCTGCTAAATCTGGCCCACGATGTCCCCCTGGCAGGGCACCTGGGACAAGATAAAACCTACAGCCGCCTAGTGACCCACTTCTTCTGGCCAAAAATGAGAAACGATGTGCACCAGCATTGCCGATCTTGCCCCACGTGCCAAGCCAGTGGGAAGAGCGGCCGCAAATTAAAGGCCCCCCTGCAACCCTTTCCCGTAGTCACGACCCCATTTGAGAGGGTCGGAATAGACATTGTGGGACCCCTAGACCCACGTACAAGACAAGGCCATCGCTTCATCCTAGTACTAGTGGACCACGCCACCCGCTACCCTGAGGCTATTCCTCTCCGGACCGTCACAGCCCCAGTGGTCGGCAGGGCCCTGATGGGGATCTTCTCCCGTGTGGGGTTCCCCCGAGAAGTCGTCAGTGACAGAGGCACGAACTTTATTTCCAAATATATGAAGTCCCTCTGGCAACAGTGTGGGGTCACCTACCGCTTCACGACCCCCTATCACCCCCAAGGAAACGGACTTGTTGAGCGGTTCAATCGCACACTAAAAGGGATGATCGGGGGATTGGAAGAACCCCTCCGTCGCCAGTGGGACGTGCTGCTGCCGTGCCTCCTCTTCGCCTACCGGGAGGTCCCACAGAAGTCCCTAGGCTTCAGCCCATTCGAGCTGCTCTATGGGCACCCAGTACGGGGGCCACTCAGCCTGATCAAAGAAGGCTGGGAGTTGCCTCCGGCCAAGAGTCCTCCAGATGTCTTCCGGTACCTCCTCACCCTCCGCAACCAGTCCCAGCGGTTCAGAGACCTAGCGAAAGCCAACCTAGAGGCCAGTCAAGAGGACATGAAGAGATGGTATGACCAGAACGCCTCATCTATTGAATTCGAGCCGGGGCAACAGGTCTGGGTAATGTCCCCCACAGAACCGTGCGCTCTCCAAGACAAATGGACGGGACCCTTCAAGGTAATCGAGCGCAAGGGACCCGCCACCTATCTGATCGATATGGAGTCCGCCCGGAATCCGCTCCGAGTCCTCCACACCAACAGACTGAAACCCCACTTTGCACGAACAGAACTCAGCCTCTTGGTGGCCACAGACAACGGGGTTGAGGACGACTCCGAGCCTCTCCCTGACCTCTTGCGGACCCAGGAGCAAGACGGCTCCGTGGATGGGGTCCGACTCTCGGAGACCCTCACCCAGGAACAACGCCAAGAGTGCCAAGCCCTCCTATCACGATTTGCCAGCCTGTTCTCCCTCACCCCAGGTGTCACTTCCTGGTGTGTGCACGATGTGGACACCGGAGACAGCCCTCCTATCCGCCACCGGGCCTACCGCGTACCTGATCGGGTACGGGCCTGCATCCAGGCGGAAGTAACTAAGATGCTCACGCTCGGGGTCATCGAGCCCTCCGACAGTCCATGGGCCAGCCCGGTCGTACTGGTCCCCAAAGCAGCCGCCCCCGGAACCACACCCGAACTCCGGTTCTGTGTCGACTACCGGGGCCTGAATGAAGTCACCAGAACGGACGCACACCCCATCCCCCGGGCAGATGAACTGGTCGACCGAATGGGCGCTGCCCGCTACCTCAGCATCTTCGATCTAACGGCAGGCTATTGGCAGATCGGCCTCACACCCCGAGCACAAGAACGTTCTGCCTTCTCCACCCCCGATGGCCACTATCACTTCACGGTCATGCCCTTCGGCATGAAAAATGCCCCAGCGACTTTCCAACGGCTCGTCAATCAGGTCCTGGCGGGGCTCGAAGAGTTCAGCGCCGCCTACCTGGACGACATCGCTGTGTACAGCCACCACTGGACCGAGCACCTCCACCACCTCCAAGCAGTGTTGCAAGCCCTTCAGCGAGCTGGCCTCACGATCAAGGCCAGCAAATGTCAAATTGGACAAGGGTCAGTGACCTACCTCGGACACCAAGTGGGAAGCGGTCTAGTGGCCCCTCTTCAACTGAAAATTGCCGCCATCCAGAACTGGCAACCCCCTCACACTCAAACTGAGGTGCGAGCCTTCCTGGGCCTCACGGGCTACTACCGAAGGTTCGTGAAAGACTATGGTACCATCGTGGGGCCTCTCACCGAACTCACGTCGAAAAATCAGCCCAAGAAGGTGAACTGGACCCCAGAGTGTCAAGCGGCCTTCGAACAGCTAAAGGCCGCCATGTGTTCCGCTCCTGTACTCCAGGCCCCAGACTACAGCCGGGAGTTCGTCGTCCAGACGGACGCCTCCGACCAGGGCATTGGGGCGGTCCTGTCCCAGGTGAACACCGAAGGCCTTGATCAACCGGTGGCCTTCATCAGCCGGAGACTCCTACCACGGGAGCAACGCTGGAGCACCATAGAGAGGGAAGCCTTCGCTGTGGTATGGGCCCTCAAGAAGCTCCGACCCTACCTTTTTGGCACCCACTTCCGGGTGCAGACTGACCACCGACCCCTGCAGTGGTTGATGCATATGCGGGGGGAAAACCCAAAACTGCTACGCTGGTCCATCTCCTTGCAAGGTATGGACTTTACCGTTGAACACCGGCCTGGGTCTGACCACGCCAACGCGGATGGCCTGTCCCGGTTTTTCCGCCTCGACGAAGAGAGTCCCCAAGAGGATGGGTAACTCTCCCCGCCTTCAGCTGGGGGGGACGCATGTTGGACAGGCCACATGACAGGCCGCTCTCCCCCGGCTCGACCAAGCCCGAGCCAGTCATACAAGCACCACACACCACCATTGCACGTCCTACGTCCCCTCAGGGACACCTGCCCTCGAGCATGATAACCTCGTGGGTCCGATCCACGGCCGACCCATGCGCCCAGCCCGGGCCGCCATCTTGGACACTTCGCCACGAGGCCGCCTGGCCCCCGATCGACCTCAACCCTGGGCCTAGCCCGGCCTCAGACATTCCGGCACCACCCTCCACCCAGGAGGTGAGCGAGCTACTTGGCCAGTCAATGGGAGAAAGAGGTGTCGATGGTTCTCCCCCGGCCAGTGCCGCTCGCCCATCGCCTCCCCGGGCGCTGGCTCCACCCCCCTGCTGGGTGTCTGGACTCCCTCATCCCGGACCTCCCGACCTCCAAGTGCGAGGGTCCGGACATCAAAGCACGCCAGCCCTATAACTGGGGCAGCTCCAGAACAGGAAGGCAGTTGTATCTTGGAGTCGAGAGACGAAAGAAGAACTCATCCTGGACGGACTACTGGCGCTGCCGTAGCTCTGTCCTGTGCACCATCATCCTGCCTGTTGGCGCTGCCACAGCCGTCGTAACCTTCATCCTTCACCGTCGTCCGGATCTGCTGGCGAGGCCGCGGACCGTTGTAACTGTCATCTGCATCGGGACCTGCTTGGCTTCTCCACGGCCCGTCGACCATCCTTCATCCATCTCGGGACCTGCTTGGCTCCTCCACGGCCCGATCAGCAACCACGCCGAGCTCGAGGATTGAGAGCTACTGAACTCATTGGTAACTAAGACTGTCCCGCTACCCTTTTCCTCAACCAGAGATCAGAACCGAGGGGACCCCTGAGTCCAGACCTCCTTGTATTATATCAACGTAACCTAAGAAGTGCATATAAAGTCTCGTTAACCTTCAATCTTGTGTAGTGTCCGTCTGTGGGGGGGAAGTTACTTATCTGTACAGTCGTTGGAGGCGGCTCTCCCTGGAGACCTCTCCCCGTAATCTCGGCCGACCCTCCCGGTCCGTCTAACAATAACCATAAAAAAATTAAATGGTTCAGAAACCACCCGCTAAGGTTAACAAACATGTGGAATGTTATTCTATTACAATAAATATAAATACATACATTCTCAAAATGATGTAGCATGGCATTTATTTCATATTATTGTTGTTGGTTTGTTGTTGTTATTACAGTTGTGAGCATTTCTAACAGGTGTGGGTTTCATAGAACAATATGTCAGATTGGGTGAAACTCATAGCAGTAATGATGAGGGCATGGTGAATGTCCAGTGAGACAGACTTTACTCACACAAAAACAATCCATTTATGCACGTTCACATGCAAGGGTAGATAGACTAGGGACAAGTAAATCATGTTCTGTAAGAGATAAATATAATGCTGCACAGAAGGGGTGGTTTGTTATGGGCAAGCAGCAAAAACCTTGCCATTATAAACAAGCATTTACAATGCAATGGTTTTGCCTTTGTTAAAGTTAGAGCTATTGCCATTGCTCTTGACATTATTTTTATTTATGTTTTTTTAACATAAATAAATGGCATTGTCATTTACAATGCCACTAGCTTTATCTATCGCAAATGACACACACAAACACACACAGAGCCGCCCCACACACACCCCCACACAGAGCCCCGCACACACAGCCCCCCACACACACAGCCACACAGAGCCCCCCACACACACAGCCACACAGAGCCCTCCACACACACAGCCACACAAAGCTTCCTACACACACAGCCACACAGAGCCCTCCACACACACCAACACAGCACAAGCAGGCAACAGGGGCAGACGGAGGCACAAGCAGGCAACAGGGGCAGCCGGAGGCACAAGCAGGCAACAGGGGCACACAGAGGCACAAGCAGGCAACAGGGGCCCACAGAGGCACAAGCAGGCAACAGGGGCCCACAGAGGCACAAGCAGGCAACAGGGGCCCACAGAGGCACAAGCAGGCAACAGGGGCCCACAGAGGCACAAGCGGGCAACAGGGGCACAGAGGCACAAGCGGGCAACAGGGGCACAAGGAGGCACAAGCGGGCAACAGGGGCACAAGCAGGCAACAGGGGCACGAAAACGGAGGCACAAGCAGGCAACAGGGGCAGGTGGAGAAAACACAATTTTCAACAGCCCACTTGGCTCTGCAACAGTTGCCTTTGAAAAGCAATACGGCGTAATGGGCATGATCAAATCCCGTCCCCTGCATTAAAAACAAGCATTAGAAATGCAATAGGTCTCGCAGCATTAGAGTTAGTGCTTTTAGAATTGTTTATGGGTTTTTTTGTAAATCTTTAGCATGAGGTTGAGGGTGAGTGAGGGTGAGGGGTTGAGGGTGAGTGAGGGTGAGGCTGAGGGGTTGAGGGGGTGAGGGGTTGAGGGTGAGTGAGGGTGAGTGAGGGTGAGGGGTTGAGGGTGGGTGAGGGGTTGAGGGTGGGTGAGGGGTTGAGGGTGAGGGGTTGAGGGTGAGTGAGGGTGGGTGAGGGTGAGTGAGGGTGAGTGAGGGTGGGTGAGGGTGAGTGAGGGTGAGTGAGGGTGAGTGGGGGTGAGTGTGGGTGAGTGGGGGTGAGTGTGGGTGAGTGGGGGTGAGTGTGGGTGAGTGGGGGTGAGGGTGAGGGATTGAGGGTGAGGGGTTGAGGGTGAGGGGTTGAGGGTGAGTGAGGGTGAGGGGTTGAGGGTGATTGAGGGTGAGGGAGGGGTTGAGGTTGAGGGGTTGAGGGTGAGTGGGGGTGAGTGAGGGTGAGGGGTTGAGGGTGAGTGAGGGTGAAGGTGAGTGAGGGTGAGTGAGGGTGGGTGAGTGTGAGTGAGGGTGAGGGTGGGTGAGTGTGAGTGAGTGTGAGTGAGTGTGAGTGAGGGATTGAGGGTGAGGCGTTGAGGGTGAGGGGGTGAGGGGTTGAGGGTGAGGGGTTGAGGGTGAGGGGTTGAGGGTGAGGTGTTGAGGGTGAGGTGTTGAGGGTGAGGGGTTGTACCTGCGCCCACTTGCCCGGGTGTACCCGTACCGTGTTAGCTACTTTCACCCTGGCACTGGGGCATCCTTGTCTGTAGCACCCCCTTTTCTAGGATCTTTCACTTCCTGAAGCGAGTACCGTCAGGGTTTTTCCGCCAAACAGGAACTAGCTGACTTAGCTTTCACTAATATGCATTGCCCTCTGCCTGGTCCAAGCCCTTTGCAGCAAGAATATTAACCATCTGTCACTTGTGACTGTAGCGTTGCGGGTGTCGGGAAAATATATGAACTCTGCACGAATCCCACCCTTCACTGCTTTTGATGTAACTTCGGAGACTAGTGGTTTTATATAGATCTTTGGAGCGCTTTGCATGAGCCCAGTTACATTATTCATTTTTTGAATCACAGGATGTTGAGCCGAGGCCGGGCTCGAACCTGCTTCCCTGAGCTCCAAAGTCGGCAACTCTAGCTGTTATGTCACAGTCTCCCCCACACTCCTCTGGGCCTCGTCAGACGCATCACCATGGTCGCGCTGAAAAGTGGCTCTCCATGCTCATAAATGGTTTTACACGTGTGGAGTTGAGGAAGCCAGGCATTTTTCTTTATACCTCCATTTTTCGTATTTTTTATGCGGTCGGGCCTGACCCCCCGACATCCCTTAGCGAGCTATCTCACTTATCCTTTTATGAGAACGCAGCTTGGCCTATTCACCTAGTTGCCCGGGTGGTGGCTACCATAGGCATACCTTCCTATCTTGATGAAAGAACGTTGCGCTAGTCCTACCAGGATTTGCTGGTTAATGTAGTAATTAACACGCTCGTGATTTCCCAACCTTACTTCTGTCCTGAAGGTACTTCCGAAATGACAGGGAACCAAGAACCCCTGTACATGGGTAGCTGTCTTAACTGGCGTTATAAAAACGCTCCCTGCAACCCCAACTGTCTCTGTTATATAGCGCGACTCGCCCCGGGGGTATTGGAGCGCTTTACCTGGGCACCGTAATGACCTTACGCCTTCAGGCGCGGGGAGATTAAGTGCTTAGCCCAGAATCACCTAATGACTTTCATTCTGAAAGCATCTAGGTTCTTGCCTGTCGCCTCATGGGCTTTTATAACATGTTTCATTTTCACTGTCTTATTGCCGTAAAATGCATGCCCAGGCATACTGGGGACACTCTCCCGCTCTGGACCTGCTTAGGGCAAGCCCCCACCCCGCGTCTCCCAGTGTAATGGCCGTCTGGGCGGCAGGCACAAGTGCTCCTCTGCTCAAGTTCCCGAAAAACTTTCACTTCCAGCCCTGCATTTTATCGCACACAAAGAGGTCGGGGGAAGGCCAGCAGACAAATATATCCTGAGCTGGAAAACTATCCGCCACTAATCTGGTTGTCCTACAGCAAACTAAGACTCTATACAGCTGACCCTCGACCACCGAATCAGATTGCCCTGCTGCCGGTATGCTGTCGCTAATCTTGTAATTGCGCAGTTCTCAGCTTGCATTCTGAAGGTTTTGGCTTCTTCTCTGAGCCAAACTGGATTCTTGTGCGCAGCTGGGCCAGCACGCAAGGGCTCGGTATCTGTGTCTATTCAGCCGATGCAGCATGGGGGTGTGGTGCGAGGAGTGTTTCTCAAAACACAAGCACGTTTGAGGCGATGGTAGCGCCAGTTTCTAATCCTCATTTCCTGCATGGAAGCGCCCGGGGCATGTATCGTGTAGCATAGTCCTCCGTCTATTGTTAACTACTTTATTTACGCTATTTCCCTGGTGTCTCTTTGCTGAGATCCCATGTTGGCACGAGTGTCTGATGTAAAAGCAGCGCGGAACTGCTCTAAGGCTCTACCCTGACCTCCCCGCCAGGGTCGGCAGCCGCAGCGTGAGATAACCCGACCGGCCTGTGCCAACGGCTACTCTTGCCATTTTTTTTTTTTTTTTTTTTTTTTTACTCGCGCCCTTAGGTGGCCCGCCGCCATACTGCGATGTGAGAAACCCTGCCTGAGGTAACATTGCAAACATGTCCTTCTGCGGGTGCGCCGCCATAAGTGCTGCAACATCGATCTCTAGCCTATCGAGGCTGCTAGGTATCGGGCGCATTTTACCTCCCTATTTCCCTGTACCTTGCCTTGCCTTGTCTCTTACCTCCTTTGATGGCTGTGGGGGCACTGTCGCCCGCCCCGGCCTATGTCCTCTCGGGGGCACCACCGCCCGCGCCGACCGCCGCCTGGTACCGACCTGGCTGCTGTGCCTTAGTTGTCCCAGCTGCTTGTGCCACAATCTGCCAGCTGCCCTGGATCGCTTCTTTGTGAGCACCGCCGTTCTGGCCTAAGGTGCATTCGGGTCGCCGTTCTGGCACCCTGCTCCGCCTCGGTCGCCTTCCGACAGCTGGTGGTTGATCACGAACTCCTGCACCCCGGTTTCCGCGAGGTGCCGCCTAGCTCTGTTGTCGTCCTGCTGCTTGCTCTGTCCTGCGAGTCGGAGGGGGTACCTTCGCTTCTGGCTCTTGCTCGGTCGGTTCCTGCGAGTCCCTTCCTCCTTGGAGGCTGCCTGGCGAGGCTGCTGGGCCGTGGGGGACTCGAAATCCGTCGGGTCGTTGCTCCTGGATGAACCCACCCCCGGGGTGCATGGTGCTGCAGAGGAGGCTCCCGCTCGCAGCTGGGCAGCCCAGACAGAGCGGCAGGTTGGAGAGGCACTTCTCCGCTCTCCCCGCGGGCGCCGCCATAGTGCTTTCCGTCTTCCTCTCCTTCTTCCCCGGGCTGCGGGGGCGGGCACTTCCGGCCGGCCGCGCTAGGATTGGCCGGCCGGCCAGTCACGGGGCGGGAAACGGGAAGAAGAGACGCAGTAGTGCCGGCAATGCCGGACCAGACACGGGGGCGTTCCCGGCGTCCCGTGACGTCGGCAAAAGCCAAAGAATGTCGGGAACGCCCCCGTGTCTGGTCCGGCATTGACGGACAGGCCCCTCGTCCAATGGCAAGGCTCCGTTTACGGAGCCAGCCAATCAAGGACGAGGGCCGAACCAAGCCACCCTACAGTTAACATCAGGTTTTCGCCTGCGCCGAAAAGATGCGCAGAGCGCATCTTCGGCGAGGCAAAACCTAAAAAGCATACATTATTCTAATTATTCTCTAGATAGCGATGTATCAAATGATGCACAACATGTACAGTATCCTTATCAGCATTCACTTCTAAAATCAATGCACAACGATTTTAGGTCATGCATTTAACATATATCAAAGAAAGAATAGTTTTAAGTTTATTTATACGATTTCTACTTTTTTATAGGTTTACATAAAAAACTAAACAGTTTTCCCATTTGAAAAACGTGCAACATCATAGTGTAGGATTAGGAAATATTTCCAATATTATTTGAAAATACAGCAACCTAAATTTATAGTCAGAAGTTACATTTGACACTTTAATTTTACAACTAATCGCTGCATTGTGTGTTATGTTTTCTAGTCGGTAACATTTTTGTCATTTTCCCCACTGTACTTTGTCAAATGTGCCAGCTCGACTGCTACATTGAAAAGGCAGCATAAATATTTAAATGAATGGACAAGATGCAGCTTCCGTTCACAATGTGGCGTGTGGGGATGTTGTATTCTTTTGGCAAGACAGGAATGGCAAGGAAAACCAGTTATGCGGCCTCTGGTAATGGAGGTTGGGCCTCATTTAGATCTTGGCGGACGGGTTACTCCATCACAACAGTGACAGATATCCAGTCTGCTGAAATATAAATCATGTAGGGTATAATGGGATTCTGATTTCAGTGGATGGGGTATTCGTCAATGTTGGCACGGAGAAACCCGTCAGCTGAAATCTAAATCAGGTCCTCAGTTATTTACACTACTGCCTTACCGCATTTTCTGTGAAAAATTGTATCAGAATTAAATGCACTAGTATAAGCTGCCATTGCCCTGCCAATATTCATAAGCCGATCATCAGCATGCAATGGCCTCTAGTTGGACTTTGGCATTGGTGGTGCTCAGTGGGTCAACTTTTGTTGGCACCTCCACCCCAAGTGACCAGATTCCCTCACTAGCACCCTCCTATGGTGCCCTCACCTCGCCATAGCCCATCTCTCTCATTTATATAATCTGGTTTACAGCACTACTTATCCCAATGTGGGGTGTCAGAGCACATTCTTTTTCAAACATATATTGCACATAGACACAGAATCATACAAGTGTGTATATCAGTCTGCTTAGCTCAGAGTGTTGGAATCAACCAGCCTGGGTTGCCTCATCAGTGCACCAGTCTATCTTAGACTGTGTGTAATATATTGTTTAAAATAAATGACCTAGATTACACAGTGCTTTCTGTCATTGGCTGGGACATCATAGCACTGTAAATACGGGTCATTATTTCCAGTCCACCAACGGATTTAAATCAGTGCCCCTGAGGCTACACACTTGCACATCTGAAGTAATCGCATTACCAACTAACCTTTCTTAGCACAGCAATGCATTTCCCACAGATAAGTTTGACTTACATATATTTTTCATTTAAGGTGCGTGCAGTACTTGTTACATGCAGTTACCTGTAGAAGAAAGGTCAACAACATAATTTCAAACAGGGCACAAGTCCTAAAAAAGAAGTGGGAAGACTAACCAAGTTAGGCAGTATGCATGTGACATCATTGATATAGCATCGCAGTGCATGACATCGTGACTCCTGACATTGCAACTGGAATCACAGGAAATGACCCAACAGGAAGTGACATCACAGGACAGGACATCAGATATGAAGACCATACACATAAGTTAAGCAGTTCAATCATGAGTACATTTAAGAGTATTACAACATTTAACAAACACGATTTTGCATTGGGGTTGTGGCAAAAAAATCTGGGCCTCAAATAATAAGTTTCTGATTTTTTTTAACTCTGCCTAAAAAAAATTGGCAGAGAAGAAACATGGTAGTAGATCTGTTCTGCTTAATTGGTGGCAAAGTCTGCATTTTAAAATACCTTATGGGGTGAAGGCACTAGCCGCAGAGAACTTTTTCTGCCTAGTAAATCTTGCAGGCTAATAATAAAGGTAAGACAACTCTGGAGGTTGATACTTTTGCTAGAGAGATCTGTGTTTTGTATAGTCCCAGATTTGAAACAAAGTAGTATAGAAAGTTAATGTGCCTTCTGCAAAGCACATCATGTAATATGCATGTGACAGAATTTTATTTACGTAGCTAGGTAAATGGGTTACTGCTTTTAACACGGAGATCCTTTTGTTAGTTGCAGTTTATAAATTGTAATCCTTCTAATATAGCACAGTGAGCTACAAAGACCTTATTGTCTGTATACAATGTGTATGTTATGTAAGGTGCTCTGACACCCTGCATTGGGATGAGTAGCTCTATAAAAGAAATAAAATAGTGGTATTTAAATTGTTATTTCTGAAAATACTAGGACAGACCAACACATCTGACATTCTTTGAGTGCCTATACATCTCTTATATACAGGAAAAAAGCCAAAAGCTGGCTTCTTTTAAGTACCTGTGAAGTGATAAGCTGTGTGCCTTTGTTTTCTCTGTGTTGCATTTGCATCTAAGTGTGAAGCTCTGAAGCTCCAGACTGTGCCCAGCCAGTATCATATTGGAACAAAAGGAGGCCAGATGACCAGTTAACTTTGGTCTTTATCTTTGGCCTGGTTGGAGGTGAAAATTAAGAAGCCCCCTCGCCTCTTGCACGTTGGTGCTGGGACATTGCTGCAGGGAATGGAAAACAGACTACGTGCATGTTCTGCTGAATGTGTCCCAGTGTCTGAAAATTACACCGGGACAAGTTTAGCATTTATCAGGTGGGACGCAACTTCTTGGAAGTGTGGACGGTGTCTACCCTGTGAAAATAGTGTGTGAACGCTGTGTACCCACATCTTGTGCCCTGGTTACAGAACATTTTGTTCTTTTTAGCTATGTGTCTTACCCAATCCCCTCACTTACTGGTCCAGGCCCGTTGAACTCATGACCACAGTTCCCAAACTATTTTATGCAATTCAACCTCTGCTTATAAGTAAGTAAACTGCTGGAGCATGAAAGGCAGAGGAAACCTGCAACAAAATTAAATGTATTTTTTTAATCAATGGGACATATTCCAGCGAGTCACCGAGATTAGTGTACAGATGGGACCTGCCCCGAGTCCTGTTGCCACTCTTATCACTTTAGCAGGGAGCTGAGGTTTCTGGCAAATAACGCCCCTCCGAGCTTGGACATCGCTCTACAGCTAGCACTGGACCACAGTCCGATTAGGAGGGCAGGGATTTACTACGGTGCTGCTCTAAAAAGAAAATGAGGCGGCATTGGCAAGGTATAGTCGGAAGTCTGCAAATGAATATACATGTACAGGCTCACTCACTCAGGCCATTCAGCATACGTAGAGCACCCAGGCTTGACTACACACATTGAACTATTTTCCAAGCACAGATTGACAATGCATTGTCGAGTGATGGCAGTCCTTGCAATAAGCGCAACAGTGGCAGTTAGAAGAAATGCATAAACTAGTTGTTTGCCAAATCTCAGGAGTGATGTGCACATGTGACTCATACCATGAGAAGTAACAATGTACAGGTAGACTCAGAATACGTTTAGGAGTGGACAGATGGCAGCGTACCTATCTCACCAGCGTGGCCCGAGTGCATATAGCCTGCACAAACTGTGCATTTCACCAAGTATGTGATGCAGCAATGCCACTCCACACCATGAGGGGTGTACAGCACTCATGTGAAGAGCCAACATAGCCAGGGCCGGCCTTAGGCATGTGCAAGCTGTGCACCTGCACAGGGCCACCAAACCCCAGGGGCCACCACACCAATATATATCCTTAATATATTTATCCTCTGAGGATGGATACATATTTGTGTGGCGGCCCCTGGCAGGGATTTGGCGGCCTCCGGCTCAGTTCCACTTCTAAACACCCTGACCCCCCCTCCTCTTTACTGGCCTCCGCGCTCTGCCCCACCCAGACCCCCTATTCTGGGGCCCCCTACCTACGCACCCTGCCCAGGGCCACCATGACCCTAGAGCCGCCCCTGACATAGCCCAGCGTACGGTACACAATGTGCTTTGCACACCCAGTATGTGATGGACTGATTGGCAGAACAAATGCTGCAATGCTATGATTCTCAGAAAAGAGATCTGAGTCAGTGATTAATTTGAGCCGGTACTTTCCGGTGCTCAGCACCGGCCCTTAATTGGTTTCCCTTGCTCAGCGCCAGCACCTAATTGTCAACGCCATACTCAGAACAGTCTACCACATGGTGGCGCTGCTCATCTAATTTAGAGATGAGCAGAACAACGGTTGTTTAGAAACACAATATACATTAAAATAGTGCTAATACCTGCCTCCCAAACCATTCCTTTAGCTTTGGGAACCTGGAATAATCTGAACTGGCGCATTTACATGCAAGAGAGTTGGTTAGTAGTTATTTTGGCAGCGATGACAAGTGCGATGGGTGGTGCAAGCTGCAGTGGCCTCCTGGTCAGAGCCCTCGCACTTAATATTTTACAAATTAAGCACTGATCTGAGTACTTTCAGACATTGTATAAGCGATTTGATGAAACCTTTGTATTGAGCACTGCAATGATAGTTGTAAGTCAAAAATATATTCCAAGATCTGAAAAGCAGAAAATGGGATAACAAAAGCATAACACAAAGAATCTTGTGAACCGGAATGTATTTTTCAATGTCATACTTTGATGCAGAGCAAGAGAGAGACAGGCAGGAAAGTAGAAAGAGAAGAAATGAAAACAAAGGGAGAGAGCATTGTTGAAAACCTGTAAAAGTGAGAAAAAGACAGGAAGAGCAGGGCGATGGAATAAAGAGTCATGAGGTGGAATCAAGACTAGGTATACTTACGGACATATGTATGAAGCCAATTTCCCGTTCGGAAACAGGCCGATTCTCAGAAAAACGAAAGGGAAAAAGCCTTTTGGGATGTATCATCCCAGAACGCCCTTGCAAAATAGGGAATCGCAAAATTTGTGATTCCTTATTTTGCAAAAGTATTTAAGGAATCGCAAATTGCGATTCTAAATCCGATGTAGAAAGCACCCAAGTTGTGAGATTTCTCCTTAAGAAGCTGCAAATTACCACAAACATCAAGCTGGTGGTAATTTGCGATTTCTTTGAAAAATGCACTTTTTTGCCACATGGCGCACATATATGCCCTTAGGGCATGTATGTGTGCCACATGTGCACACATGCACATTTCCGGGGTT